>NC_091119.1:170534042-170801542 GCF_040183065.1 Periplaneta americana | reverse complement strand
AGCGTGTGAATGAGATGAAAGTGATAATACCGGCAAAATGAGTCCAGAGTCCAGCGCCGAAAGTTACCCAGCATTTACTCTTAGTTTATTTTATTGGGTTATTTTACGACGCTGTATCAACATCTAGGTTATTTAGCGTCTGAATGAAATGAAGGTGATAATGCCGGTGAAATGAGTCCGGGGTCCAGCACCGAAAGTTACCCAGCATTTGCTCGTATTGGGTTGAGGGAAAACCCCGGAAAAAACCTCAACCAGGTAACTTGCCCCTACCGGGATTCGAACCCGGGCCAAATGGTTTCGCGGCCAGACGCGCTGACCGTTACTCCACAGGTGGGGACAGCATTTACTCTTAATGTGTTAAAGGAAAATCCCGGAAAAAGCCTCAACCAGGTGACTTGTCCTAGCGAGGATTTGAACCCAGGCCCGCTCATTTCACGGTCAGACATGCTAACCGTCATTTCACTTCGGTGGATAGCATTATGTTACAAAAGGAATATTCAATATGATCTGTGTAGTAGCTATTACCCATGATGCAATAGGTAGCCAAGCTACATCCATTTCCTGGAGTAGCTCAAGCGGTAACGCGTTTATCTGCTGATTCGGAGTTGCGCTCGGGCGTGGGTTCGATTCTCGCTTGGACTGATTACCTGGTCCGGTCTTTTCCGAGGTTTTCCCAACAGTAAGGCGAATGTCAGGTAATATATGGCGAATCCTCAGTCTCATCTCGCCAAATACCATCTATCACCAATTCCATCAACGCTAAATAACCCAGTATTTGATACAACGTCGTTAAATAACCCAGTAAACCATGGCGCTTGGCATTGGAATTATATGATCTGTTTAAGTGGATTAGGATTCAGAAGTGTGCGTAAGCAAAGTTCCTATCAAAGGGTAAGATAATTATTGGTAAGTTATTAAGCGTAAGCAATCGTTTGGAATACATAATGAATTTTTACTCTTCTGTGGGAAGATAATACTTCGTTATTGTTTAACGAAAGAGAACAGTTCGTCAAGAAAGCCTGGAATGATTATACAGGGACATCATTTTATTTTTACTAACATTTCTAATATTAACCTGGCTATACCTTTAGATCAACGAATGAGAACAGGAAACACCGTTTGCTACCCCTTTCCACGACTGGAGTTCGATGATACTGACGTAATATACAAACAAATCACTTTACTATATATAGGAGGGAAGAAAATTAGTTCATCCATTTACGTAAAATAGGAAATATCACGCTTTTGAGTTTGATAATTTTCATTAGGTTTTTGTTTAATCAAAATACAGTACAGTATTAACAATGAGTGTTTTTACTCGCGAAATGAGTTTTCCATGCGGACATATTCATTATGCAGTGTATATTATACTATCTACAGTACATTAGCGTACACTATAGAGAATGAAGTTAAATTGAAAAATAATCATAATATGGATATTTAAACTCATTTTTGAAAATGGTGGCCGTTCATTTCGATACAGGCTTCAGTTCTAATGTGCATATTATCGCACTATAGACTATTGTACGTAATTCCAATTATCAGGTTCGTACTTCGTATCAGTAACCCATGTTGAAATAATTCTGTACCTACTCTATAAAAGAGTACCTTAAGTACTGTAAATTCAATCTTCACTTCTGCTCGACCCGCACAGATAAAATTACTCAGGCACGCTATCTACTGTCCGTCCAAGTGGTTATGTCGCAGAGTCGTAGAAAGGGAAGAAATCACGTGACAATTAATTATTTAACGAGGCCCTTTTATTTAGGTTATTTTAAACAATTATATAGGTATAATATTACGTAGACGTCCAATTCCTAACAGAAATTGATGATCCCAGAAAAGAGCTAAGACAGTCCAGCACTAGCCTTTACAGAGAGGCGAATAGAAGCAGGTGGGGGAAACCGTGATGCGACGACAGTACCTGTACGAAAATGATTCAGTATTGAACGTCTTTCGTCACTGAAAATGCGAACATATTTTTGGAACGTACTCTTTATTATGACCGTAAGGCTAGTATGATTGTATATGCGGTCTTGGATCTGTGTGGAAGACGGTTGAACTTCATTTGTAGAAGGTGCAGGAGTAAAGTACATTCAAAAACTCAGGTACAATAAAAATTGAAGTAAAAAATGATGTCCATGTACAAACAAAAGTACGACTAAAATACAGTTCATAAAACTTGTAGACCTCAAGTTTCAACCCAGCAAGCTGTAAACTTTGTGATATTTCAAAAAGAGGTGAGTACCTAGTTTTTCTTATAAATTGATCTGTTAGCACTTAAGGGTTGTGAATTACAGTTAAAATTTTCGCGATTTTATCCTGTTCTTTTCGCGCATAAACTCTCATTAAAGCGTATTTGCGCTTATGGGCTGCAGCCTTTATAAGTTCTGTTGCGGTCTTTCGCAAAAGGATCACAAGACCAGAAGGATTCTTTCGAAAACGGGACATATTTTTTTAACAAATGGACTATATCTATTGTTAAGTTTTACAAACATATTTCCCCGTAAATTTTTACATAATTGAACATCATGCAAGTTAAACAAAAGGGTTAAAAAAAACTCAATATTAGTGTACCATACGCTCCATTTTATGCAAGACATTGCAGGCAGTAGGTTGGTTGGAAATGTCAATTCGCCATGGAATTGGTTCATTTGGCCTCTCGTTGTACAGTTGTACTAACACAAAGAGCAACTATAGATTTTCTGTGCGAACAGATCTGTTACGAGCTGGTCCTGGTTTAAAAGCCGGCTGTCCGTTTGCAAATTGTACTCGGCAAAAGCTTCATTTCCGCTGGTTTCTGTGGGTAATGATGTTTCCCCCACCAGTCAATCCGCCATGCTTCCACCATTCACCAATCATATCTAACGACAGCTTAATTCAGTGGCGGATTATGTGCCCGGATCATGTGCACGTACAATGCACGTCGAAATAAAGGTACGTGAAAGTTGTGTTTATTATAACTACAAAGCGCATTAGAAAGTGAGTTTTCAGTTTCTAGCTTAAGGTAGGCATATCCTAGAGTGCGATGAATTTAATCTGATTATTAACAGTAATGTCACTAGAGGTTTTGATTTATCTAGAGAAAATGAAAACTCGATTGTGATGGTGCTGGTTTTGGATAACGTTCGACACACTTTCTGTGCCTTTGGTTATTGTAGTGTCTTTCAGTGCACTTTTTTTTGTCACTTATATGTTTATTTTACACAATTAACGAGTCCACTGCAAGAATGATGGATGTCACTTTCTTTTCGAAAATGAACCAAGACTGTCAATGCATAGCTTAAGACATATAGAATGTACATACAGAGTTATATGGCATTAACACTGATAGTCATTGTCCAGTAATGATCGGAAAATCACAGTTAAGCTTTGAGCGCTAAGCATTTCAAACTTTCAATTGTTTCTCCTGCGAAATGTATTCCAAATAACATCCATCATTCTTGCAGTGGACTCTTCAATTTATATGTAATGTTGCCAATACTGACAGTGAAAATGTAGGTCTACGTTCAAATATTCTCAACTATTCCCTGCAATATTACACGCTTGTGCGTCTTACCTAAGGAATTTTACCTCTGCAATGAATCTTCAATCAGCCACAAAGATGTAGTTATTGAAATAATACGACTAGTAAGAGCAGTGATCGATAAGACTACTCACTATGACTGTGTCCAGAAGAGGGCAGAGGATGCGTAACTATTTTGTATACGAACCTGCGCTGTGACGTCACATATACTTCGAATCAGGCAACCTCATTCCAGCTTATAGGTAGCTGGAATAAGAAGCCTATTCATGATTATCAAGATGACAGAGCTGTTGGTGACTATTATTTTTTTTACAGGGACGATTCAACGTAATATGGATTTATCATTAATAGTAACCCACAGAAAACCAACAACAACAACACACATACATAACACATCCAACCACCCCAAACAACACAAACAAGCTGCATTCCGAACAATGGTACTCAGACTACTCAACATACCAATGAACCAACAAGATTACAACGAAGAGCTAAACACAATCAAATACATAGCACAAGAAAACGGATACAACCCTAACATAATAGACAACATAATACGTAAGACAAAACATAATCACAAACAAAAACATAAGAATACAACAGAAACACAAGAACACAAAAAATACATCACACTAACATACGGAAACAAAAACACACATAAAATTGCAACCTCATTCAAGAAATTAAATTACAACATCGCATACAGAACAAATAACACTCTACAAAAACATCTCAACACACAAACACAAACAAATACAACCACACAGGCGTATACAAACTCAAATGTAACAACTGCAACAACTTCTACATAGGACAGACAGGCAGATCGTTTCAAATACGTTACAAAGAACACATCACAGCCATAACAAAATTACAAAACACCTCCTCATATGAAGAACACATCACAAATGCTAACCACACCCACAGAGACATCAACACAGACATGGGAATACTACACATCTAACCAAAAAGCCAGAAACTAAACACACTAAAACAATATGAAATATACAGACACACAAAAACACACCCCAACGAAATTCTCAACACATAACTCAACTTCAAAACACACACACTCTTTGACTCTACACTATACCACAGGAACACACCCTCACAGGAAACAGAACAAGTGGCGCCAAGACCAACAACGACCAGTTCTGAAGATGACCCATAAATTGTTCGAAACATGTAAACGAGGTACGTTGAAATTTAACACAGGAAAGTATTACCATACATATTCCGAAATAGTAAAGTAACTGATTCCAGTGAAACTAAGTAGTCCATGCAATTCAAGTTTGTATATGTCTGTGGAGACGTGAATAGTTTTTGTGTGTTACATTAAAAAGAAATCAAGTGTAGAAACGACTGAGTTGGTCGTAAGGTTTACGTTCTTGTGGGGGGAAGTGGTTTACAAAATCTGACCATAAAGATGTCGTTAGGAAGAATCCAAGGATTTCTTACATACGTTGCACTGTCAGTATCTCCATAAAGCGAGATGAAGAGTTCTGTATTCATATTTATCTCACAGCTTATTAATGTAATGGCTCCAGTTCCCTTCAGCCACACAAGATATAAATTATTTTTGTATTTTACGTAGTTGTAATAGCGACTTGCTAAGCTTCCATTTCAAAGAGATCTGTATAAAATTTGTAGATACATGTGCACTTTACATCATTGAGGTGCACGTAAAGCAGAAAGACACCGTTACAATGCATTCTCGACTAAAACATAAGGGGGGGTAATGAGTTGAGTATCACGCTACGGCCGTATTTCACCTCCAGTAGACTGGTGTGAAATTTATACGAGAGTATACAGAGTGGACATAAAGTCTCGATCCATTTTTGAGTAAACGTTCGAATTTTTTTTAAGACTAATCTAATAGTACGTCCACCGCTGTGTAGTGACGGTTAGCCTTCTTGGATTATTTCTAAGAGCCAATGGAAGGATATTTCGTATTTCTTTTAGTGTATGAATTTTCATAAAAAAATATTTTACAAATAGGCTATGTATGATTTTCGTTTTTCAACTTATGTTTCTATACTTATAAATTACAAGTTTCTTACTCTATCACATGTGTCTCAATGAAACGTACAGCAGAGTCTATATAGGTCAGCTTCTGTCAGATACATTTCCAATTCACTGTGGGCTAAAGCATGGAGATGCACTATCATCTTTACTTTTTAACTTTGCTCTAGAGTATGCCATTAGGAAAGTCCAGAATAACAGAGAGGGTTTGGAATTTTAACGGGTTACATCAGCTGCTTGTCTATGCGGATAACGGTAATATTTAAGGAGAAAATCCACAAACGATTAGGGAAAACACGGGAATTTTACTTGAAGCAAGTAAAGCGATAGGTTTGGAAGTAAATCCCGAAAAGACAAAATATATGAGTATGTCTCGTGACGAGAATACTGTACGAAATGGAAATATAAAAATTAGAAATTTATCCTTTAAAGAGGTGGAAAAATTAAAAAACCTGGGTGCAACAGTAACAAATATAAATGATGCTCGGGAAGAAATTAAACACAGAATAAATATGGGAAATACCTGTTATTATTCAGTTGAGAAGCTTTTATCATCCAGTCTGCTGTCAAAAAATCTGGAAGTTAGAATTTATAAAACACTGTTATATTACCGGTTGTTCTTTATGATTTTGAAAGTTGGACTCTCACTCTGAGAGAGGAACATAGGTTAAGGGTGTTTGAGAATAAGGTCCTTAGGAAAATATTTGGGGCTAAGAGGGATGAAGTTACAGGAGAATGGAGAAAGTTACACAACACAGAACTGCACGCATCGTAATCTTCACCTGACATAATTAGAAACATTAAATTCAGACGTTTGAGGCGAGAAGGGCATGTAGCACGTATGGGCGAATCCAGAAATGCATATAGAGTGTTAGTTGGGAGGCCGGAGGGAAAGAGACCTTTAAGGAGGCCGAGACGTAGATGGGAAGATAATATTAAAATGGATTTAAGGGAGGTGGGATATGATGGTAGAGACTGGATTAATCTTGCAGAGGATAGGGACCAATGGCGATCTTATGTGAGGACGATAATGAACCCCCGGGTAAGTAAGTTATCATTGTATGAGATAACATTTTCATTTTATTTTAATAGAAGTTATGTAACAGGTGTTTAACTTACTAAATAATCATTGATGTTCCATTATATTTGTCTGATATTTCTCTGATGTTCAATTTTAGTCTAGGTTTATTAAACAGCGTGCGGATAGCGTGGGTTACGATCACAGAAAGAATATTTATTTACAAAATACACTGTTTCCATTCTGTGCAATGAAAAAATATTCTTAGGAACAAATTTCTTTGCTGAAATTTTAGTTTCTATTTTCACCCATGATTCTTATTCTGGAATGATAAATTTCATATTTCACAATTAACTCTAATCTTTCTAGTCCAAGAAACTTATTGCACCCTTCACAGTAGGAAATTAATGTTAATAGGCATCTCATTGCGCTTTTCTTCCAAATTTTATTTTCTGGTTACACAATACTAAGAGCTAAGTTCCACGAACTGCATAATGACGTTGTTACATGGATTATTAACAAGCCACACTATTGCGAACTTCATTCAAAACCTCAGCTATGCTCTTAAACGTGACGTTGCCGTGACAACGGACATCGCTATCATTCTCAACCGTTGAAAATGTAGAAGCACGTCTGAGGGGAATCTCTTGAGAGTCCTCTTACAACAGAGATGATAATTAATCTAAATGTTCATGGATCCTTACACGCAATAGTTATGTGAAGAACCTACTACACATATATAAATAGAGTTCAAATTTAAATAAATAAGATGTTCACATGAAAAGTAACAAATATAAATGACACTCGGGAAGAAATTAAATGCAGACTAATTATGGGAAATGCCTACTATTATTCGGTTGAGAAACTTTTGACATCTAGTCTGACAAAAAAAAATATTAAAGTTAGAATTTATAAAAGAGTTATATTAGCGGTTGTTTTTTATGGTTGTGAAACTCGAACTCTCAATTTGAGAGAGGAATAGAGATTAAGGGTGTTTGAGAATAAGGTTCTTAGGAAAGTATTTGGGGCTAAGAGGGATGAAGTTACAGGAGAATGAAGAAAGTTACACAACACAGAACTACACGCTTTGTATTCTTCGCCTGACATAATTGGAACACTAATCCAGACGTTTGAGATGGGCAGGGCATGTAGCACGTATGGGTGAATCCAGAAAAGCATCTGGTATTATTGGGGAGGCCGAGACATAGAAAAAATGTTACGTTTTATTTAACGACGCCCGCAACTGCAGAGGTTATATTAGCGTCGCCGGATGTGCCGGAATTTTGTCCCGCAGGAGTTCTTTTACATGCCAGTAAATCTACTGACATGAGCCTGTCGCATTTAAGCACACTTAAATGCCATCGACCTGGCCCGGGATCGAACCCGCAACCTTGGGCATAGAAGGTCAGCGCTATACCAACTCGCCAACCAGGTCGACCCGAGGCGTAGATGGAAGGATAATATTAAAATGTTTTTCAGGGAGTTGGGATATGATGGTAGAGACTGGATTAATCTTGTTAAGAATAGGGAACGATGACGGACTTATGTGAGGGCGGCAATGAACCTCCGAATTCTCTGAAAGCCATTAGTAATTAAGTTAGTTTTCTCAAAACTATGTTTTTCTGAATTGCAATAATCATCTTGTCAAGATATGGCTTGTTTAAAAAGCATCACAAAATATTAATGATACGCAATCTACCGTAACAAGAACAACTATGATTCAAAGACAGTTGTGAGCAAGATTTGAACTTATCATACAAGCTGCAATGACTGAAAGCCAAATTCATGTCCTTCACAATATAGCATGAGCTGAAGATATAATAAATTCTATGCCAATATAGGCCTATTTAATATATTGACATACAAAGCAAAACTATCGAATACTAAAGCTAGACATACCTGAATTATAAGTAACAGTAGGAGACACTATAGGGTGCATCTGCATTGATATTCATTTATTCTTAACATATGATCGTAAGAGAGTAATAAAAATTAAGTCTGCATATATTTCAATTTGTTTTTTTTTTTTACATACATTTAATAGTATACTTACTTATAAATGGCTTTTAGAGAACCCGTAGGTTCACTGCCGCCCTCACATGAGTTCGCCATCGTTCCCGGTCCTGAGCAGCATTAATCCACTTAATTTTTATTTTGTTACCGATATGCTGCTCTAATTTAATGTGTAACACTTTTATTAAGCCGCCAATGCTTATCTACTATAATAGTCATTTACATGAATAAGATTTTTACATGAACGTTTTCGATACCATTTTTTGTATCATCTTCAGGTGCATTATAATTAGAATTAACAATTAACATTTGTAAATGATTGAAAACCTAGCCATTGGTGTGTGTGTTCTGTGAACTTCTTTTCGTGATTAAGTGTGTGATACATTTATGGATGTGGCTTGTACTTGTGTGTCTACTAGTAATTAGTGCTAATAGTAATACTAAGCTTACTTAATATCAATCAATTTCTAAAATGCAATATAAAATTTATAGTATAACACCAATATAAAAACTTTTATAAAAGAACACTTGTTTGGTCGTTTTTGTTATTATGTCTTTGAGTTCTGTTGTGTCTTGCCTTTTAATGAGGAGATAATAACTGTTCTCTCTTTGTTTTTATATAAAACTTCATAATATTAAAATGCTGAATCGTTGTGTAAGAAGCAATTTATAGAGCACTTGTTTTAATCACTTGGTTTTTTACGAAGTGAACTGGGGTAGCTTACGAATTATTAATTTCACTTTTGCACTGTGTGTTGTTGTTGTATAAAACCTTATCTACTTTTTACTTGTCACGTAACCACATGTTAACATTACCATTTTGGAATTCACTGTTGTCCACTATTTTGTATGCAAATTCGATCGTCTAACAGGTTGAGCTAACAAAAACGAACAAACAAGTGTTCTTTTATAAAAGTTTTTATATTAGTGTTATACTATAAGTTTTATATTGCATTTTAGAAATTGATTGATATTAAGTAAGCTTAGTATTACTATTAGCACTAATTACTAGTAGACACACAAGTACAAGCCACATCCATAAATGTATCACACACTTAATCACGAAAAGAAGTTCACAGAACACACACACCAATGGCTAGGTTTTCAATCATTTACAAATGTTAATTGTTAATTTTAATTATAATGCACCTGAAGATGATACAAAAAATGGTATCGAAAACGTTCATGTAAAAATCTTATTCATGTAAATGACTATTATAGTAGATAAGCATTGGCGGCTTAATAAAAGTGTTACACATTAAAGCATTAATCCAGTCTCTACAACCACATCACTTTCCTCAAATCCATTTTAATGTTATCCTCTCATCTACGTCTCGGCCTCCCCAAATGTCTTTCTCCCTCCGGCCTCCCAACTAACATTCTACTTTATATGCATTTCTGAATTCACCCATAGTACTTGCTACGTGCCCTGTCTATCTCAAACGTCTGGATTTAATATTCCTAATTACGTTAGGTGAAGAATACAAAGTGTGCAGTTCTGTTTGCGTAATTTTCTCCATTCTTCTCTAACTTCATCTCTCTTAGCCTCAAATATTTTCCTAAGCACCTTATTCTCGAACATCCTTAACCTCTGTTCTGGTCTCAAAGTGAGAGTCCAAATTACACAACTATACATAACAATCAGTTGCAAGCAAGTCACCATTCTCATCCTTGATCGTGTTTAACCTTGCCTGATATATTTTCTTAAATTCCTCTATGCCCTTACATAAATCTCTGAAGTTTTTATTTTTACTGGGATTTGCGTCTGCCTCATTCGGTTTTTCCTTTAAGTAACGTCACTTTTTCATTCAGGTTATCCTTTAAGCAATGTCGCTTTTTTCCTAAGTGTTTGACTTACTTCCCGTTTAATATATAAATGAATCGTTTATTGTTGAAAGGAACCAAGTCCACTTTTTAAAGTTTTGAGATAATCGAAAAAAACTGTTTTGTGAACAATCTATCGAAGATTAAACCAAAACATATTGTCCACATAAAATATATGTGTACAATATATTTTGGTTTAATCTTCGCGAGATTATCCACAAAACAGTTCTTTTTTCCATTATCTCAAAACTTTAAAAAGTGGACTTAGTTCCTTTCAACAATAACCGATTCAAATAATAAAAATATTAATCTCTTGAGTGTCCATTTTTTCTCACACGCTATAAAAGGTCCGTTATCAAAATTTCTTACACACATTGCCATACTTCTCCTTTTTCTACTGAATGCTAATGTTTGGTTTATTAGTGTACATTTTTAATACGAATAATAATAATGTTTACTCCCACTTGAAGTATGAAACTAAATTATTTGTGTATAATACATAGATATTTGAATAAATATTTGAAAAACATGAATGAATACTCATCCACTTATGCAGAGTACTGAAGTATTTAGGACATATTCGAAATTATGAGTACTGTGGCTTTACAATTTCTGAGAAAAGTAAAGATATGATTTTTAAATGTGTAAATAAAAGGAATAAAATTGAAAATTCCCTACCTTGAATTCATAAGAATACGGGAATTATTAAAAAGAACATTTCAGAGTCTGAAATATTCGTAAAAATATTCGTGTATATTTCTGGAAAATTTAAAATATTTAACCTTTAAGGACAAAGAACCCAAAAATTACATTTTTGTCAACCACACTAGTAACTTCCCTTATATTTTATTTTCTGAAGTACATACAAAACCAAAATCTGTGAAGTAACTTCGAAACTCTGATATTCTACTTTACATTTGTTTGAAACCGTGAATCCCCATTGTAACGATTTCACTAATTTATATAAGCTTCTGTATTTAGTTTGACTTTTACATCAAAGAACAATTTCAATTTTGTTTACGTTTACCTCAACAGTTTATTTGTTGGCTTCTCGCCATTATCATTATAGTTAGAGTTTAATTAAACTTCGATTTACTAAACATTAAATATGGCTTCCTTCAGCTAGCACTTCTCACAATTTGACAGAAAATCCATTTACAAACAAGTTAACTCAGAATTTCACTTTGAATAAGTAATGCATATTAATTTATAATTATATGATTGTGATATTAACACGTTGAATATGTATTCTTTGGGTCACTTTTTGTAACCTAGACGACAAACAAGGAGTATAAGCAATAAGTATTCAGAAGTTCTAGTCAAAGTTTGTAGTCCCGCATATGCAGCCGGCAAAACTCACAAAGCTACAGGCTATTGTACTTAATATACTTGTATATATATATTCCTCTGTACATAAAGGTAACGTAATTAGTTTTTAACTTGTTTTGAACTTGTTTCAATGCATAAGCATAAAGTACAAGCTATTTTATTTTACACGAGAGTCTGTACTTCTATATCTTACAATATTAAATTCCATAATTCTGTGTGCATTTTTCTCGGAAGTTATAAAAAGTTAAAATATATAAAAATATGGCATATGTAACATATTTTTATGTATACAATCACTTAAATAAATTTAAAATTCTACTGAGCGGTTGGCAAAAAAAAAAAATCATTGATAACATTTTTTGCATTAAGAATCACTAATTTTTTTTTTTTATTTTCTGAAGATGGAAATACTCCTATTTTTAGCTTACTGTGTAAAATGTCATCATATTGATATTGTATATTAATTTGAGCCTTCTGGGTAAAATACTTTATGAGAAAAGTGCACAGATATGACAAAAAATAAGAAAGTGTAAAAAAAAAGATCTCAAAGTTTCCAATGTCAAATTCCTCAATTTTGGGTACATTTTCTCAGGCGTTATAAAATATACAAATCAATACGACTTAAGTAACATATCTTTACATATACAACCGGCTAAATAAATTTAAAATTCCACTGAACGGTCGGCAAAAAAACATTTCATTCACTATTAAACTTTTACTAGATCATACTACTTTTTACCAATAAAACGGTACGAAAGGACGTACTTCAACCCATCACGGCTGCTTATCGCTGCAGTTTTATCACTTCCCGCAAATATTTGAAACTGCAAATTCTTTACGGTACTATAAAACATGCTTTGCGTTCGTCATTTGTTTCCCACATAGATAATCGACTGAAAATGGCGGCTTTGTTCAAACGTTTTGGTGAAGCTAACATTATTGAAATATAATTTTAGTAAGTTAATTAATGTAATTTTATTCTATCAAAACACTTTATTTCTTCTAATCTTTATATATTTTCTTCTTGTTTTTATCACTTCTCTACCATTTGTTTCTTTGTTTGCCAACATTACAAACTGCAAATTCTTATGATACTATAAAACACGCTTTGCGATCGTCATTTGTTTACCGCATAGACAGTCAAATGAAAATGGCTCCTCCGGTCAAACGTTTTGGTGAAACTAACATTAGTGAAATAGAATTGTAGTAAGTCAGTTAATATTTTATTGTATTAGAGTATATTTTATTTATTGTAATAGTGTAATATCAATTAAATCCCACTCGAGTTTTGATTTTCTCTAGATATATCAAAGCCTCTAGTGAGATTGCTGTTGATAACATTTTTTGCATTAATATTTACTACAAATTATATTTTTATTTTTCCTGAAGATAGGGCTAAAAGAATAAATAAAATCATATTATCATTTTAAACATATTAAACTACCGAAAAACGATAAATATCAAAATTTCATTTTTTGGTCAAAATTCGGTGTACAGACTCCCCTTAGGCTAAACACGTAGAATCCTGACCGCCTTCAATTGAAGCCCAACCCGCCAGCTCTTAAGACAAAGCAGCCAATAATATACATTTAACATTAATTTTCTACTATTAATAATTGACTTTCAACGTAATGTAATATAAGCATACCATGCTGTATAGTAGCGTTGCGTAATGCATTAAAAACATTTTACGACTAATAGTTAGAAGAACTGTCGGTATAAGCATTTAGTTGTTTTAAATGAAAGGAAAGTGAATGAATGAATGAATGAATGAATGAATTTAATGAGTGAATGAATGAATGAAATGAATGAATGAATTGAATGGAATGAATGAATGAATTTAATGAAATGAATGAATGAATTTAATGAATGAATGAATGAATGAATGAATGAATGAATGAATGAATGAATGAATTGCATTTATTGATACACAATTATACAAACTCATGTACACAAGATCCTTCGCACGAGCCAGAAAGAAAATTGCTGCAAATGCACTTCATTAGAGCTTAAACGGGGCCGTTGTAGTACATAGCAGAGAAATAATTAAATTATGAAATGAAAAATCGCATAATAATCTAAACAAAGGCGACTACACCCACTCACGCGCTTGAAGTGCTAATTATCCTAAGCTTAATGCAGGCGTTTAAACTCCATTCCTGCGTGATGGAATGTACTTAATCACTCTTGTACGCTTTTAAATAGCCTTCGTACAACGCATGCAATTCCAACCATTAGGTCTGAATGGGAATTTTTTTGCATCTAAGTTCCATTTCATTGTAGCTATTTCCTCCCAAAGAATCCGTTTTGTTCTCATTACTGAGCTAAATGTATCGGTCTATATAGGCTACACAATGAAGCGTAAGTAATGTCATTAATTTCTAGGGGCTATTCTTTGAGATATTTCACACAAAAAAGTTTAATAGAATTTTGGTCACTTTTAATTCCATTCCGAGAAAAAAAAAAGAAACATTTCATAACGTATACTGTGAAAGCTATTTAATTAAGTCCTAATATAACAGAAAAATTGATAATATATGAATTACAGCCTAATGTATAAATAAGAATTAGTAACATGCTATTATTGTAGGTAGGTACGTTCTAAATGACTGAGAAAGTAGATAGATAGACGGATTTTTTTTATTTTAGTTGGTTATTTTACGACGCTTTACCAACATCTAGGTTATTTAGCGTCTGAATGAGATGAAGGTGATAATGCCGGTGAAATGAGTCCGGGGTCCAACACCGAAAGTTACCCAGCATTTGCTCACATTGGGTTGAGGGAAAACCCGGAAAAAACCTCAACTAGGTAACTTGTCCCGACCGGGAATCGAACCCGGGCCACCTGGTTTCGCAGCTAGACGCGCTAACAGTTACTCCACAGGTGTGTGGACAGATAGATTGATTTATTGAGTAATATTATACATGCAGATGTTACATTATCATGATTACCTCTTAAATCCAATGCACGGTTCTTCTGACCGTACGTGCTTTGTACCTAAAACAAATCCTATTTTGTAGGTTTCACCCCCTCACCTATTGTTAGATCCAACCATTCACCAAAAGAACACACACAGATTAAAATAAAAATGACACAAATAAAACACATTATATAATATATCCTAACCTAAACAGGCATAAAAGTGTATAATTGAGTATCCCTTGGTCAGTTCGCATCACAAACTTCAACAGCTGAAGTTCTAATCTTTCTCGTCTTCAAGAGGAACAATCCAGTCTTTTGTTCGTATTCTCTATTCCCCATGAGGTCAAGACATGCAAGCGAACTCCTATTCTGACTTAGCATCGAGGGTGGTAGATATTTTTCCGGCATATTTGCCAATTCGACACACGTAATAAAATATGTGTCCAGGAGTCCTTTTCTTCGCACAGTGAACAAAGGCGCTCTCCTTCTTCGTTGGAAATTTTGACTGAGAAAGTAGACTAATAGTGGATCAGTTCCCTGCCGTGCTAAGTGGTCTAGGCCATCAGGTAATCCAGGTTTGAGTTGCCGTTAGGTTTGAAATTTTTAATTAACAAATTCGTAGTCGGACAACATAGCCATTCCGATACTAGAATGTTAAATAACACTTCTTATTTTTAATATATATTAATTGGTATTGGTTATCATTTTGTATTGGTTATCATTTTTGTATTGGTTATCATTTTTGTATTGGTTATCATTTTTGTATTGGTTATCATTTTATTGTGTATTGTTAATATTGTACATACCACTGCCACCGGGTGCTTGCCCACTTGCAGTGTAAATAAATACATACATAAAAAATAACCTAACTAATATACACAAGTGTTAGAAAAGTTTTAATTAACGACGATGACATAAAAAATAAACATGAATGACTTATTAAAAATTGGCTTGCAACAATACAATGGCGTTCATTATTCTTATGCAGATGACAGTGTTTTATTTTTTGCTGGAAAACCTGGTATGATGCATACAATAATTCAAATAATTGACTTAAATTTATAAAAAAAGTGGTTAGACATAAATTATCTTTCTATCAACGAAAATAAAACCATAATTATTCCATTCTCATTATCTGAAAAATGTAACAAACCTTCTACATCTGTATTAAGTATTAAATTACATAACTCTAATTGTTGCATTATACACTGTAAATGTCCAATTATTAAGGAGTCCTCTAAAGTTAAGTATTTAGGCATAATCTTTGACAATCATTTAAAATGGAACCAACACATTAATTACCTTTGTAATAAATTACATAAAATAATATATTATTTTATTTTATTGAGGAATTACTTGTCAATAAGTTTATTACGCACAATATACTTAACTTTATTTCAATCGGTAATTATGTATGAAATTATAGAATGGGGTAGCTTATTTAAATCCAATTTTAATCCACTTTACTCATTACAGAAGAAAATAATTAACATATGTCTTCATAAACCTATTGATTTTCCATCTCAAAAATTGTTTTTACACTTTAATGTTTTTAAAATAAAGCAACTTTATTATATTGTATTAATAAAATTCATACATAAAAATCTAAATAATTTTGTATTGTATTCGCATAGTTATGAAACAAAAGGTATGAATTCTTTAAGATTGTTTAAACTAAAATGCAACACTGCTATAGTATTTAATCATAGTAGTAATTTAGGCCCAAGAATATATAACAAATTTATATTTAAATATCCTAATCTTGTCAATTCTAGCAGTTCTAGTAACTTATTAAATTTAAAAAGTTATGTATATAGCCTATTTTATAAAAATTGTAAATTTAAATTTATATATTCTTATTGCGTAGTAGACATAAGACAAATTGTATTACTGTATATACTTTTTAATTTCAATTCAGGAATCCGCCCCTGATCACGAGTTCTACTCTTTCAGGGGCGAGCTAAAGTTTTTCTGTTTATTTACATTTTATGTTACAATTATAGCAAAATAAATAAATACATAATTCTAAATCGATTCTTGTAGCATTGCAATACATCGTTTTAAACTCCGCACAATGAAAATGTAAAACACTCAGCTGTGAACCTCTATTTCATAATGAACCATTGCTACAGCACACATTTAAAACGACTTTATAAATTTACTGCAGTGCAAATACGGGTGCAATGGAAACCTTTGAAATGACCAAAAACAAAGTTAGAGCTGAAGACCATAAATGTTAATTGAAATAGTTTTTGGAGTTACGTGCCTTAATACGTACGGCAACAGTGCTGGTTGTCTAGACACTACACAGGAAGACATATTATAGCAGAAGGAAGCTACTTGGATTGTTAACAAATGGCTCGCCGTAAGACAAGGCACACAACAAACAAGAAATAATCTCCTCTAGTTACGCTGGGACATTGACAGATGTTGGTACACTTGTTACTCGTATTGTTACACCTAGTTGGTCTGCTACCTTGTCAGCAGGGGTATACACTATAGGTAGCAACTTGCAGATAAGCTTCATGAAGAGTTTGTCGTAAAGCGTTAGGCCCAATGAAATTCATTTGCGTACAGAAATATGTTATTTAATATAAAGACGTACAGAATATATAAAACAGTAGACAAAGGCTAGTAGTTTACCTGTGTTTACCACATTCCCAATTGGAAATAAAATAAAAAATAAATATTTAGATATGTGTAAAACTGGTCCTTTAGGAATTGAGGTTTGAACTTTTTTCTTCTTCTTTCTTCTTCTTCTTCTTCTTCTTCTTCTTCTTCTTCTTACAGCTATTTCAGTTATATACAGTATTGCGGTAGGCCATACACAGTGTTGGGAAGAAATCATACAAAAATTCTGTGTTACATTTTCAGCAGTCGACAGTACCAACACTTATTATAAACTGTATCTGTGGTGTAGTTGTAATTACCTGGTAGACGAGAAGAGAAGAACTTGTGGCTTTATTTCTCACAGGTTAAATAGACAGACAGACCGACCGACAGACAGAGGGACCGACGGACCGTCTGACAAACAGACGGACCGACGTACGGACGTACAGACTGACAGATAGATTGGTAGATAACATAAATAAATAAGTGCATGAAACATAGTTAAGTAATAAATAAGGAAGTAAATAGGTAAATAAATGGGTTAGAAAATAAGTAAATATGTAAGTAAATAATGAAATAAATAATTAAATAAATAATAAATAGGTAGGTAGATAAGTAAGCACGAATATACAAGTAAATTCGATCGTGTAACACCGTCACTAGATCCGTTGTCTCGGAATCCACTTAAAGATAGAACAGAACATCCTTCTACTCATCATCTTTCAGAATATTGATTCCATGCCTCTGGGATTCTCTCCCTGACCATGTCAGAGACATTTTACAATTCATTTTGTTTTCAGATAAATCTATTTCAATATGAATGAAATGTTTCAAGTTCAATCTATAAGAATTATCTATTTTGCAAATATTTATTTGCTATAACATTGTATATGGGATATTAACGTTTTCGCCTTTTCGGCATCAGCAGATATTGTTAAAAAACACGAAATCTAAACCTTGAACAAATTAAAATATACATAGTAATATGTATGACGAAATAGTCTTTCATGAGTTTTATGTAGTTATGTCTTATTAATGAAAAAGGTTTAATTGAGAAAGATTTCTAGGAAATATAAATTTGGAAAATGTCGATATGATTTCTGGTACATACAACTCATGTTACAAAACACATATAAAATAATTAAAATTAACAAGAGTGTTACATATATATATATATATATATATATATATATATATATATATATATCAGACACAGTCAGACAATATCAAATTTCAAATTTAAATTAAAGAATCACATTCTAGTACATGGAATTGCTTGTTGAACACCTGTCAGTTTGCGGAACTTCGGCTTAACCCATATAATAAATATTGTAACTATGCTGTTGTTACTTTTATCCTTAATATGTAATAAGATTATTATTATGATTATGATTATGATTATTATTATGATTATTATTATTATTATTATTATTATTATTATTATTATTATTATTATCATCATCATTATTGCTGTTATTTTAACTACTGGTATCTTTTTTTTTTCTCGTGTTTACTTAGGAAGTGCTCTATAGTGTTATTTGACCCTGTTAACCCTTTGGAAGACTTTAATTTAATTTGTATTATGAGTATTTTAGTTACTGATAGTATTTTTTTATTTTTGTGTGCTATCTGGTAGGATGAAAGAGAAGACCTTATGGTCTTAATACTGTCAGATAAATAAACAATTATTATTACTAAATGAATAAATACTAATATAAGGCTTAAGATTCCTATGTTATCCCTGAAGAATGCCCTTCCAATCTTCCTTTCGTAGGAAACATACTACGCTTCCTGGAACTGAATCCGACCACAACACAACACGCAGTACCATTTTGGGTTAATACTATTGAAATGACAATAATGAACACTGAAATAAAGAGGGCGGTATAATGATGAAAGGAAACGAGGAAACCGGAGAAATCCGTCAAGAATTTTGTCTTCATCTACAACAAATAAAAAATTCCTTTCGTTTGGATTCGAACCCGCGTCCACAGCCACAGTCAGTGCTCTGCTAATTGAACTACTAAGACAGCTATATACATCCTAAATTAATACGTCATAAATATTATTTTGAAGTGGCACATAAATTATTCGTTTTCGGTTTTACATCTCAAGCTATGTCTACATCATACGTTTGCATTGATAATGGAAATGTGAATCAATGAATGTGGAACAGAATGACAAATAATAAATGAAAAATGAACGACTGCCATTGTTCTCAAGGGATTTGTATTCCGACATGTTTCAGAGTATTGTCAGTCTATTGAAACACATGGCTGAAAGCTCTGTATCAGATGTAAGGCGTCTATTGGATATTGCAGATTTCTATCAATCGAGTAGACACGAAGCGAATGTAAAGCGTGAAAAGCAGTGTTGGATACCGACATGCTACTATTCATGCTCTTTTGTATGAACATGTTATTTTCATAGTCTTTATGCAGGAATGAAGCGCATTTTTCCTAGAAGGGTCTCCTAACTCGTCTTCGTAAAGGGGTGAAGAAAGAAATCTTTCTTTTAAATCTGGTTCACAATAAACAGGGAACGGAAACTACAACGAGAACGAGAACGGAAAAAATGTTAAATGTATTTAAATATAATAATAATAATACTTTATTTATACTGGCAGAGTTAAGGCCATATGGCCTTCTCTTATACTCTACCAGGTCACAAAGTATACAAGCAGTTAAAATTAACAAAAAGTTAAAGAACAGAATACTAACATATTACAAAAAAATATTTATTTATTTATTTATTTATTTAATTTGATTTATTTGATTTGATTGATTGATTGATTGATTGATTTATTTATTTATTTATTTATTTACTTACTTATTTATTTACTTATTTACTTACTTACTTAGTTACTTACTTAGTTACTTAGTTAGTTATTTAGTTACTTAGTTACTTAGTTACTTTTTTACTTATTTATTTATTTATTTATTTATTTATTTATTTATTTATTTATTTATTTATTTATTTATTTATTTATTTATTAATATTTGTGTGCTGAACAACAGCCAGAGGCCAATTATAGTTCAGCACAATACACAAACAGAAGATACAAAGGTGCAAAACAAAAATAAATAATATCTTAAATAACAAAAACATACATAAATAAAATTGAGTACAAACAGAAAAAACTAATAATCAAAACAAAACTAAATCTTAAAAGGATCTAAATTGTGCCCATGCAAATTGGCATATTTTATGCATCTACAGACTGGAGAAAGTGATTTTGAATTTCGGTTATAAAACATTTTTTTAAATCTTAAACCTTTTGTAGGAATACGAAGGCTGATATTGTTTATGATAGACTCACAATCAATATCACCCTAGATAACTTTTGCAAAAAAATTGATAATCAAGATTTAGACGTCTAGCATAAAGGCTACAACAGTTAAAATATTTACAGGTAATCTCATAGTTAAAGTCAGTGGAATTGGGTATATATCGAAAAGCACATAAGGAAATAAATTTTCTTTGAATATTTTCCAATTTAACCGAATCGGTTGAAGTAATGGAATTCCAGGCTACAGATGCATATTCAAGTTTAGATCGAACCAAAGTAAAGTATAGAATTAATAGAGACGCAGGAGTAGAAAAAGAATAAGTTATAGACCTTATTAAACCAAGCATTCTTATTGAATGATTATAAATATATTGAACATGATCGTGAAAGTATAATTTAGAATCGAGTAGTACACCAAGATCTTTTATAGAATTTTTCCTAATAATACAGACGTTATTAAGAGAATAATTAAATTTTATGGAAGTAGTTTTTCGAGAGTACGAAATGACAAAAGTTTTTGTTTCATTAATTTTAATAATAATAATAATAATAATAATAATAATAATAATAATAAAATCGACACTAAACAACATGAAAATAATACCATAATAGATAAGTAAATTACATTGGAATATAGTGAAAGCAACTCATTTAATACAAATGCTTAATATGGAAAAACGTAAGGAAGAATATAACAAAATGGAATGTAATGAAATAATAATAAAAAAGAAAAGAAATATGAAAATTAAATAAAATTCACAATAAAGAGGCTATGATAATAAATTCGTCGGCTGATAGAGAGAACAATAAGGGGAAAGGAAGGAAAAGAAATATATAGACTATATTTTTACAAAACTATCGCAGAGAAAAGGGCTTATAACTGAAAGGAATCTAATTCAAAAAGTGCAATTTTAACTTATTTTTGAAACTAGACAATGTCTGACAGTTTCTGACATGTTGTGGTAGAGAGTTCCAGGGATGAGCTGCAGAGACGGTGAAAGATGAAGAGCAGAAGGATGTTCTGTGTTTGGGAATGGAGAGTGTGATATGGTGTTGTGAGCGAGTATCTATTTCGTGATATGAGGACAAATGTTGAAAACGAGAAGCTAAGTAGCTAGAGTTAGAGGTTTGGAGAATATTGAAGAGTAAAGTGAGAGAGTGAATAGTTCTTCGCGCTTTGAGACGGACCCAGGACAGCATATTTGGTGAAGGTGTGAAATATGAGCATTCACAAAAGATAATTGTGAATGGTGACATTTAAATACATTTATTTTAACAATATTTCCATTCTCGTTCTCGTTGTCGTTTCCGTTCCCGGTTTATTGTGAACCAGCCTTTACTCATTAAGGAAAAAAGACAAACTCTTAGAAGTTACTGACTCTATAAACAGAAACAAATGTTTTCAATGGTTCAGTAATTATTGTAATACTTATCATTAAGCTAGAGGAATGCAATTTCAAGCCAAACGCCAAGAAATAATATTTAAGAACTATTATATCATTAGTATATCGTATTTTGGAAGGGATGTGAACCCAAGTTTCCAATGTCCAAATAAAGTTCACATAAATAATCTTCTCCGGAAATTTAGATGGTTTCAGGAAATAAACTTTATTTGCCTATTTTCTTCCAATTGAGAATTGAAGGGGGACGTAAAGAATTTCGTTTCGTGTGTCAATCTCAGAAATAAGCAAAGGAAAGGAAAGATCTTAGTAGACTATATACATGATCGCCTTACCAATTGAACAGAAAGAACTAAATGAAGTTAAACGAAGAGAACGAACTACACCAAATAAAATGAAAAAAAAAAAAAAAACCAATCCAAAAGGAAAGTACAAAACTATTCGAAAAAAAATTCAATCCGAACAAAAAGAACCAGTATGAACAGAGAACGTAGCAATCCGAATAAGCAGAATATAATATCAAAACACATCGTAACTGACATCACAAAACATTTCCATTCAAAAAAACGAGCCATAGCGTGACAACAGAACAATGTAATGGGAGAAAACGGAATAAATAAATCCGAAAGAAACGAATAGAAGAAACCAAACACAATCAACAGAACAAAGAAAACAGAATCAACAGAACAAATCGAATGGAATCAACAGAATAAACCAAACACAGCCGAGCCAACGGAAGAAACCAAAGAAAACTAAGCCAACGGAATAAACCAAATAATTCCAAATCAATGGAAGAAACCAAGCAAAAGCAAATCAATGGAAGAAACCAAACAAACGAAACCAATGGAACAAACCTAACAAAACAAAAACAATGAAACAAAACAAATAAATCCAAGCTCCCGGAATAAACCAAACAAAACCAAACCAACAGAACAAATCAAAGGAACAAACCAAACAAAACGAAACCAACGGAACAAACCAAACAAAATTAACGGAACAAACAAAACCAACGAAATCAAAGGAACAAAAAAATCAACACAAAGAAAGCCAAAAGAATAAACCGAAAACGAAATAAACGAAATCAAAGGAACAAAAAAATCAAAGGAAAGCAAACCAAAAAAAATTAAACCGAACCAGACCAAAAAAGAAACTGAAGCAGCAAAAAAAAAAAACAAACCAAAGAAAAAACCAAATTAAACCAAACCGAATCAACAGAACAAACATAACCAAAGCAAACCGAACCAATAGAACAACTGAAGCCGAACAAACCAAACAACCATCAGAATAGTCCAAACCAAGAGAAAAATCTTAACAATAAATTAAGCCAGCGGCATGGCTCAGTCGGTTAAGGCGCTTGCCTGCCGGTCTGAAATAGCGCTCTGGCGCGGGTTCGATTCCCGCCTGGGCTGATTACCAGGTTGGGTTTTTTCCGAGGTTTTCCCCAACCGTAATCTATGGCGAATCCTCGGCCTCATCTCGCCAAATGCCATCTCGCTGTCACCAATCTCATCGACGTTAAATAACCTCGTAGTTGACACAGCGTCGTTAAATAACTAACTTACATAAAACAATAAATTCTCAAACCAACAAAAGAAGCCATGCCGAATGCCGAACCAATGGAATAATGAATATACTACTCAAACCCCTATGGTATTTTGTTCCCATTTCCTTTGCTTCTTATTTTACCTCCGCCTTTTATACCACTTAACGCGAATGCGGCGGGAAGTGAAGATTTCTTGTCATGAGCAGTTACATTTTGAATTCATCGTCCAGCTTTTCTCCTGTGCCAGTTATCATCTTTATGTCGCCATAAGAACTTGAAATAAGTAAACCTGTTACAATAAATAAAATTTTATCGTACATCTGACTACTCGATAAACGTTTTTAAATCACCTATTCATATAGAGTTATACGTACTATAAATAAAATTCTATAATTAAGAAAGGTTTTCCATTATTTGTCACCATGCTGTGTACTGGAGCAACACAAACATTGTTTTATAATCCTACTTCCCCTCATATCGATGTACTGGTACTTAATTCAGATACAGTAATAAACTTGTGTAGCAATTACAGGAGTCGCTAAAGTCTGTCTCAAGTATGTAACGTTGTAGTAGTTGACGATGGGTCTGTGTGGGCTGAGTAATACCAGTGAACAAAATTATTATGGCCAACTGTGATAATCTCCAAGCGGGGAAGTACGAAGACAAGGATAGACGGTCCTTGTTAGTGTTACAGGAAGAGTAGAAATATGGATAGCGGCGACGTATAAATCATGTGATGCCGGACCATTAGGGAGGAATTTGATGTCGAGTACTACAATAGGAACAATCGCAACCCTGTTTCTACCGTGCGAAATGCAGTTTGTATATCAGATAAGCAGACTGTTGGAGTTCCGGAACGAGTGGCAGGGTTTTCGAAGCAATAATAGTCATGTAACCCCAGTGAAAAGGCTGCAAATAAAAATTTAAAAGATTAAAAAAATTAATGAAAAATAAATCTAATAAAACAAATTGATACTTAGATCATAATCTAAGATAAATAACCTCACTTTGACTCGCTGATTCATATAAAGATTACTGAACAGTGTTCTCTCTTTCCAATCCCCATCTATGTTCTTTAGGATCCCTATCCGTTTATTCCAATCCACTCTGTTAAAAGCCTTTCCTAGATCCACATATTATATTATATTATATTATATTATATTATATTATATTATATTATATTATATTATATTATATATTATATTATATTATGTTATATTATATTATATTATATTATATTATATTATATTATATTATTTTTTTTTAAATTTATTGGTCTGATCCAATATTTTGGGTTTGCCCTGCGACACAGAATTGCTCACAATAAAATTAAAAATTAAAAATTATATAAACAGGTTTCAGACAGAAGTGATTGAGACATAAGAAAAAAAAATAGAACCAAGTTTAATTTAAATTGAATGTACGCCATGAAGATGCTGAGGAAATATCGCTATAGAACATTTTATAATGGTGGTGACGATGGCATCTTGAAGATCTCTCGTCAGTTTGTATTTTTCTTTCCACTTTACAAAGGCTTTCGGAATGGTGCCTCTCGCTCCAAAGAAGAGACCGGTAACTGTGATTTTTTCTATGTTGTATTTCGCTGATAGGTACTGAATCGTAGATTTTCTTTTTCTCTTCGTTCACTTCAGATGGTTGAGTGGCTGAGATTTCAAATCTGACCGTAGGATCAATTATTTCGGCTGTCTGTTTATTCCTATTTATGGCTATGATATTGATCCTACGATTGCTCCCACTATCAGCAATACAATGAACTTCCTCGTGAACGTTCAGATTTTTGGATCGAAGTGCATCTGCGATCATAGAACGTATGATCACAGTCTACTATATACAGTCACGAAGCTTGAGTTTTGAGAGTGCTAGAAACAATAGACTGTGACGTTACTATTTTGCATTGCCTGTAATGAGGCAATATTAGCGATCCTAGTGGTGAGCAACTATCTAATGTTTACATATTTACTACGTATTGAGCTTCGCGACTGTATATACTAGACTGTGGTATGATGTTGTGACGTTTTATTCTGAGTACTTCTCCCTGTGGACAACTCCCAAGCACATGTGGTATTATATTATATTATATTATATTATATTATATTATATTATATATCATATTATCTATGTGTGTATATATAGATATGTATAATCGATATTATTAATAATAATAAAATTATTATTATTATTATTATTATTATTATTATTATTATTATTATTAATCAAACTACTGCTGTCAATTAACATTATGATGATAACGACAATGAAAGTGACGGAGTAACAATAGCCATTCTCGCATACAACGTAAATGTTGCATATAGAAGTACACAATTCAGCGTGTCACATAAATCAATCCATGTTATCAGCGACGTGGCGTAAATAACAATTAGGTTTGAAACGCTCGTTACATGTTGTTAATCCCACGCATCCTATCGGGTAATCGAAGGAGAGATTCGAACCCGTTGCCTCAATAAACAAGCAATTTTGTGTCCAGAACTTGACATAACATTATCAAGCGTTTGATATTCGAGTTTGAGTGTCGTATTACGAAGGGACAACGGGGGAAAAACAAACATAATTCTTCATTTAGAAATACAGACTGCAGCAAACAGCACTTCTTTTCAGCATTAGAAAGTGATAGATATTTGGATCTTACAAGTGTTTATGCTCGACCATGCCGAAATGTAGTAATTATACACCTGGTAGCAGTCCTTTAATGCATGTCATTAAAGTACACCTACTCATTAAAGTACAGGTGTTCAGCCAATGGCAAGTCAGCTTTGTACCGTTATAAAACCGCAAGTATCGATTATTCTCGGATATGCAATCGAAAGAGAATTAGCGAAAAGTCACGGAGGCTGGAAATCCAATAAATAACAAAATTGATCATATGCTAGGCCTACCTGATTTCAATGCAGCTACCATTATACTATTTTTAAGTAATTTATTTATTTTGTGTACTATGTCCATCGGGGCGCAACTATGCCATGTCCATTCTTCTACCTGATTTCTTCGGGGCGCAACTATGCCATGCCTAGGCCTCCCGATTGATCGCGGGGCGCAACTATGCCATACCTGGCGGCCCTGGTGACAGGTAGAGAAAAAGAAACAGAGGGTGGTGTAGTAATACATTTCTTTTGTTTTCTTTTTTTGTATATTTCTACGCCGCCGTGACTCGTTCATAATAATGAAACTATTAAAGGGATATTGCCAACATAACTTTCCTGCTACCGCTTCTCTGCTCGATCCTCTGTCCTCCCCAGTAAGATATAAACTAGTAAATGCATTAATCATGTTCCAGTGAGCAAAGAGAATAGTACATTATGCAACGAGCCTATAATGATAGTAATTAAGACGCAAGTATGTTTGTTTATGAAACGAGCGCAAGTGAGTTTCATAATTTTCATACGAGCGTCTTAATTACCATTATAGGCAAGTTTCATACGACTTTTTATGCTCGACCATATTTCTTACTTGAAATTATTCAGAAGTATTCATTTTATTTGTATCTGACTGAAGATCAGAAGTGACCTTGTGCATAGCTCGTATATTGTGAGATATGTGCAGACGCGAAAGTATTGATTTTTTCCGAGGAACAATAATGTCAATGACCTTGATGTAATGTAAAGAATAACATGAACTAATTTTGATATAACCTGGAAATTAATTTAGAATTGAAAAACGAGATGACAAATTGAATTTATTTGAATATTATTTACAATTAACGCTAATTATTATAGTAACAGAACATAACCTTCTGCGACAGTGTATTGGATTTCCAGCCTCCGTGACGTTTCCCTCGTTGTCTTTCGATTGCATATCCGAGAATAATCGAAAACCTGAACTTTAAAGAATAGGTGTACTTTAATGACATGCATTAAAGTACTGCTACCAGGTGTATAATTACTACATTTCGGCATGGTCGAGCATAATTTTTTTTTTTAATATAGCCTAATAATTTATAAATAATAATAATAAACAACATGAATTTGTAAATTTTAAAGTCTTGAAGAATCTGGCAATGAAAAAGTATGTACATGGTTACTGTGTAAATTAAATAGATAGATAGATAGATAAATAAATAAATAAATAAATAAATAAATAAATGCAACTTGTTATTAAGATTACTAGGCACACCCTTTGTAAACGAAAATAAAGTTTTTCGAAAGATGTTCAAATTATTCCCTCTTTTTCACCCCTGTAACTTCTGTATACAGAGTTTTATCTACGTCGTATATCTATCTATAGTCCTCTAGATATCAGTTTGTACTTAAAAAGTATGATATATTATGAGTGCAGAAGGACTTATGATGCCCGCTACTTCATACACAGGAACAGACAGCATTGTTACTATTAGATATTCTCAACTTAGCAGAAACACAGCAAATACAGACAACTTGATAACCATTTCTTTACAATCGCTTCGTGATATAGAAAAAGTTTGATGCACGTTCCTACAGAGTATACACTTAAAAACTTTACGAGGCCTCGTATATTGTGTAATCCACAATTTAATATAACATTAAACTCTCTACATGACTGTAGAATGCAATATTCTCTTCATAACTTTTTCAATACGCCGTGGAAAATTTTATACCGATGGAGAATTCTGAAACCCAAAGTTGTAAAATTGTTAGGTACACGTATTTGAAACGGGAACATAAATGTGATCAATCGGCTGAATCGTACAAACATAGCCCGTTATTATCGACGGAACGTTCTGCAAGCCATTACTCAGGCTTTATTGCTCATAGAGTCCACGATGAGCTTTTTATAACAGAATAAACAATAAACGCAGGGGAAAATGAAATGTGGATTTACATTCGTGGAAGTTACGCACATATTAGATAAAAGGAACAGAACGTACGTATTTTCATATTTTTTAACTCCAATACTCAGTCTAAAAATATACACGACTCCCATCTTCCTTCAATCATATAACTCATATTCAGAATTAAAACTATGTAAATAAACTAGCAGTTTGTAGGAAACAAAATATCTGCTTCGCTCTGAATATTAAGTGCAAGGATATGATTTATTACTGAAGGGAATCGTAAACAATTGTTTTAGTTGAATTTATTTATATTTTATGCATTACAGAGATATATCAAAAAACTTATCTTACGTAAACCAGAAATAGGCTACAAATTAAAGAATTTACCTCCCTATGAGCAAACGCTCTTGGTCGGGAGTTCAAAACTGCTCTGTAGATAGGCAGAAAGAAGAAGAAGACAAAATAAACAAATCAATATAAACAATAAAATAGTACAGATCACAAAAAAGCCTATATGATAAAGGAGAATCACAATTGAAAATGTTTATAACCAATATCACAAGTATAATAATATAAGATTAATATTTAGCAATTAATTATCTAACCCAATGTTAAAATTCCTTAATAATTTCTTTAATTTTCAGTTTAAATTTAATCATACTTATGTCAGCTAAAACAGGGTAATGAGAAATTATTTATTTATTTACCTGTTTATTTATTTATTTACTTGTTTATTTATTTATTTACTTGTTTGTTTATTTATTTACTTGTTCGTTTATTTATTTATTTACTTGTTTGTTTATTTATTTATTTACTTGTTTATTTATTTATTTATGTAATTATTTACTTGTTTGTTTATTTATTTATTTACTTGTTTGTTTATTTATTTATGTAATTATTTACTTGTTTGTTTATTTATTTACTCGTTTATTTATTTATTTAATCTGGCAGAGCTAAGGCCAGTTGACCTCTTCCATCCAGCCAGACTCTAATTCTAATTGAATACAATAGGCTTACAGCAGTTATTACATTAATACACTATCTACCAAAAAGTAATTGGGCACTGTTTTTGCTCCTTCAGAACGTCGTGGTACCACCTCTTGTTGCTATAATAGCAGCCACCCTGTCAGGCATGTTCTCCACTAGCTTGTGTAGGATATCCACTGGAATGCGTCGCCATTCCTCCTGCAATATGGCTCTCAGTTGGACAATGGAAGTTGGCCGCATCTCCCGAGACCTCAATCGCCGGTCCAATTCGTCCCAAAGGTGCTCAATGTGATTGAGATCAGGACTCTGTGCAGGCCAGTCCAACCGGTGAACATTATTGTCTGCATACCACTGCATAGTAGCCGCCGATACATGGCATCTAGCACGTAAAATCCTGGGTGCCCAATTACTTTTTGGTAGGTAGTGTATATACAGACCGTAAAACAACATGAAAGTGAATAATGAAAGTTAGATAAGTAATGTTAGCGAGACAATAATAAACATTGGTACGTAGTAGTAGTAGTAGTAGTAGTGGTGGTTGTGGTGAAGGTGGAGGTAGTGGTGGTGGTGGTGGAGGTGGCGGTGGAGGCGGCAGCGGCAGCAGCAGAAATAGTAGTAATAGTAGTAGTAGTAGTAATAATAATAATAATAATAATAATAATAATAATAATAATAATGAGATAATTTAACTTAAATATTTATCCTTTGATAAATATAACCATTATACTTTGAAAAATGTAAATTAACTGTTATTGTTAGCGTGAATCGTTTGAAAAATATTTCCTTAGTTCATTCTTAAATTGGTTTGATGTCTGAAAGTCCCTGACATTACTCGGTATGGAATTCCAAAGTCGAGGAACAGCCACAGCGAAAGAAGATGAGTATGGGGATGTTCGGTGGGAAGTAATGGATAATATTGAGGGCGTTGTGATCGTGTGTCTAGATTATGGTATGTGGATAAATTTTGAAAACGAGACCCGAGATAGACAGGAGTGGAGAAATGCAATATGTGAAAGAGGAGGGGAAAAAGAAAGAGAGTAGGAGGAGAGAGAGAGGGGGAGGGGAGTGAGTGAGTGAGTGAGTGAGTGAGTGAGTGAGTGAGTGAGTGAGTGAGTGAGTTTGTATGCCCTACAACGTCTTACATGTCCACTATAAAATCCATCATGACCAGGCCTGAAATAATTTTCGGGTCGTCAGGATGGAAGATAACATGACATGATTTAGCTGAAATTCTCTGAAATCTATCACACCAGCTATCGAGATGGGAACTTATCAAAATTAATTACATGTTGTAGGCCTATAATACATTAATAATATACAAAAATGAAATACTGTCGAAACTATTCTGTTTAGCCTTAGGGACGTCAGTCACATAAAGGTTAGGTATATTACAACTAGTTTAATGAATATTGTAGAACACTAGGATATAAAAGTAAATGAAATACAAAAAGTTTTAACACGGTTCCATTAAATGTATCACCTCGGAAAATAAAACCCAGAAGCGAAACACGTTTGGTTTTATTTTCCCACGTATTTGAAACACTACTGACCTAGTTTGTTTCAGTATACAATTTCGTTTTACTGGTAAATGTACACACTTTGATATAGCATTTGTTTAAGAGCGTCAGAGGTTTCATTTGAGGAAACTCTTTATTCTATTTTGGGAATTCACATCCTTATAAGTTATAGATTTGCTGTGTTGTATTACACTATGTTGTATATTTTATGTCCGAACTGCAAATGGACTAAATCCGGTTTCAGTTATGTAATGTTACATCTGATATTATAGATTATTTTATGATAATTATTAATTAGTAACACAATAAAATAAGGCGGGAGAAATAAATCGTCCAGCCTTAATTAAGGATGACCACGAGGATCCGGAAATTAATAGCAAATAAATATAATTAATTAAATATGAATATTGTTATAAAAATAAAATGTAATAATTAAGCACCACTGATTATCAATTATAAAGTAAAATCTTATAAGGTGACTATAAAATTATACTTTTATAAATAAAAAATTTTATTTAAAATTAGCATATTTTTAATTAAGACCTTCTGAGTGGTATAAATGAAATTGTATGATCTGCTAGGAATCATTAAGAATTTGCGAGATGCTTTTTGAATTTCAAAAGATGGTATTGATAATTTTTTTAAAAAGTTATATGTAAATTTTGGTAAAGAACTCCAAGCACCAAAAAATAAACCTGTCACTGACAAATTGAAGAGAGGGATGTTATACAGGGTCATAATTTTATTTTTACTTCAATTTTTATTGTACCTGAGTTTTTGAATGTACTTCACTCCCATCCCTTCTACTAATGAAGTTCAACCGTCTTCTACACACAGATCCAGACTGTATATAGTAAACAGCACTGAGTTAGTGAGTATAGTACGTTCCAGAAATATGTTCGCATTTTCCAGTGACGAAAGAGCTTTCGATATTGAATCATATTTTCGCACAGGTACTGTCCGTTTGCCTACGTCGCATTCCGATTTCCCCCACCTGCTTCTGCACGCCCCTCTGTAAAAGCAGGGCTGTCTTAACTATTTTCTGAAAACATTAATTTCTGTTAGGAATTGGACGTTTACGTAATATTATACAACTCTTTAAAATAACTTAAATAAAAGGGCCTCGTTAAGCAATTAACTGTCACGTGATTTCCCCCCTTTCTACGATCCTGCGGCATAACCACTTGGACGGACAGTAGATAGCATGTCTGAGTAATTTTATCTGTGCGGGTCGGGCAGAAGTGAAGATTTAATTTACAGTACTTAAGGTACTCTTTCATAGAGTAGGTACAGAATTATTTCAACATGAGTTACTAGTACGAAGGACGAAACTGGCAATTGGAAGTAGATGCAATAGTCTATAGTGCGATAATATGCACAAAAGAACTGAAGCCTGCATCGAAATGAACGGTCACCATTTTCAAAAATGAGTTTAAATATCCACATTATGATTATTTTTCAATTTAACTTCATTCTCTATATTGTACGCTAATGTGCTGTAGACAGTATAATATACACTGCATAATGAATACGTTCACATGGCTAACTCAGTTCGTGAGTAAAAACACTTATTCTTAATACAGTACTGTATTAAGATTAAACAAACACCTAATGAAAATTATCGAACTCAAAATCGCGATATTTCCTAGTTTACGTAAAAGAATGAACTAGCCTACTTTTCTTCCCTCCTATACCTAGTAAAGTGATTTGTTTGTGTTTTACGCCAGTATCATCGAACTGCAGTGGTGGAAGGGGTAGCAGTCTGTGTTTCCGGTTCTCTAAAGGTATAGCCAAGTTAATATTAAAAATGTTAGAAAAAATAAAATGATATCCCTATACTTGGCACTAAGGTAGGTTGGCATAAATGGCCCTCTTTTCATTATCAATCTGATGAGCTTAGTTTAGATCTCTCTCCATGCGTATAGTTGGATCTATGATAATAGCCTTTTGTTGTTGCCTGTTTATTGCTATTATAGCTAACGCAATAACGTCATAAGCAGACATACTAACGCAAGAAATAAAGAATGTTATACCACTATACTAAATGATACAATAATCCCTGATACATTACAGGTAGCCTACCACTAATCTTACCTTTAAACCAACACAAAACTTTTAGACAATATAATCCGTCGCGCGCGTCAGCCAATGGAAGACCGAGGCCGACCACCCGGCTGCTAGCTCAAGTCCACATGCCTCAGGAGAGGTAGACGATCATCCTACCAGAACGAAGGTATCATATGGTTAGCACGATGACCCCCCCCCCGGCCGTTATAGCTGGTCTTTCGTAACCAGATTTCGCTACGTAACGTAACGCCCCCAAATTCATTACGATGCTCGGTAGGCACCGGTCCCATACATTGGCCAAACATTCACGAGAATTTCTTCCCCATAATTTTCTGATTAGTTTTTAATATAGTTTGATTTTTACATGTAACATTTTCGGGGAAGTAATGTACTCACAACATAAGATTACTGTAATATATGTGAATATCAGAAAATTACTTACATAATATCCTTTAAAATGTTGATTTGTGACATTTACCTTAGAGAATTCGCTTAACAGTTCCAAAAAAATTGTTCATAGATACTATACTTAATTTGATATATCAATTCCTATATGACATGCCAGGTAAGTTTAATAAAATTTTATGACGTCTTGCATTATCTGTTGATCTATTATGATTTAATTTCTCATTGGATATCTCCATTCGAAGGCCAATATTTTAGTCTTATGTGTGGAAATTTCAAAACTCTATCCTTCTGCAATTGTATTTTTAATTTATACAAGTGAAAGGAAAATACGGGATTTTTTTAAGCAAGTAGGTTTGAAAGTAAAACCCGAAAAGACAAAGTATATCCTATGATTATGTCTCGTGACGAGAATATTGTACGAAATGGAAATATAAAAATTGGAAATTTATCCTTTGAAGAGGTGGAAAAATTCAAAAACCTAGGAGCAACAGTAATAAATATAAATGGTACTCGGGAGGAAATTAAACACAGAATAAATATGGTAAATGCCTATTATTATTCAGTTGAGAAGCTTTTATCATCCAGTCTGCTGTCAAAAAATCTGAAAGTTAGAATTTATAAAAAAGTTATATTACCGGTTGTTCTTTATGGTTGTGAAACTTGGATTCTCACTTTGAGAAAGGAACACAGGTTAAGGATGTTTGAGAATAAGGTGCTTAGGAAAATATTTGGGGCTAAGAGGGATGAATTTGCAGGAGAATGGAGAAAGTTACACAACACAGAACTGCACGCATTGTATTCTTCACCTGACATAATTAGAAACATTAAATCCAGACGTTGGAGATGGGCAGGGCATGTAGCACGTATGGGCGAATCCAGAAATGCATATAGAGTGTTAGTTGGGAGACCGGAGGGAAAAAGACCTTTTGGGAGGCCGAGACGTAGATCGGAAGATAATATTAAAATGGATTTGAGGGAGGCAGGATATGGTGATAGAGACTGGATTAATCTTGCTCAGGATAGGGACCGATGGCGGGCTTATGTGAGGGCGGAAATGAACCTCCGGGTTCCTTAAAAGCCATTAAATAAGTAAGTATGGGCTTCCTGCAAGAACGAGTAGTTCCACTTTCACAAACTTGTGGAAAACTACAAAAAAAAAAAAAACATTGTAAAAATTCATATATTCACTGAGCTTCTTTTCTTTATCAGAATGTGGCTTGTCAGTATATATTTTCATTAATAATCTTCCTCTTATGTAATCGTGAAAACTTTGTAACTAATTCAACAGTTCATAGCATAAATACAATGCAAAAAAATGACTTTCGTACTCCATCGGCAAGTCTATCATGCTATCTAAAAGGAGTGCGTTATATGGGAGTAAAAGTTTTTAATAGCCTCCCTATCGATATAAAAAAATGAAACTCTAAACATAAGAATATTTGGGGCCAAATGAAAGAAGTACCTAATTTCTCACGCCTTCTATTCTGTAGATGAATTCATGACATTCAATAACGCTTCATGAAATTGATACTAAAACTTCGTGTTGTACTAGTAGACTTACTTACTTACTGGCTTGTAAGGAACCCGGAGGTTCATTGCCGCCCTCACATAAGCCCGCCATTGGTCCCTATCCTGAGCAAGAGTAATCCTTTCTCTATCATCATATCCCACCTCCCTCAAATCCATTTTAATATTATCTTCCCATCTACGTCTCGGCCTCCGTAAAGGTCTTTTTCCCTCCGGCCTCCCAACTAACACTCTATATGTATTTCTGGATTCGCCCATGCGTGCTACATGCCCTGCCCATCTCAGACGTCTGGATTTAATGTTCCTAATTATGTCAGGTGAAGAATACAATGCGTGCAGTTCTGTGTTGTGTAACTTTCTCCATTCTCCTGTAACGTCATCCCTCTTAGGCCCAAATATTTTCCTAAGCACCTTATTCTCAAACACCCTTAACCTATATTCCTCTCTCAAATTGAGAGTCCAAGTTTCACAACCATACAGAACAACCGGTAATATAACTGTTTTATAAATTCTAACTTTCTGATTTTTTTGACAGCAGACTGGATGATAAAAGCTTTTCAACCGAATAATAACACGCATTTCCCATATTCATTCTGTGTTTAATTTCCTCCCGAGTATCATTTATATTTGTTACTGTTGCTCCAAGATATTTGAAATTCTCCACATCTTAAAAAGATAAATTTCCAAATCTTATATTTCCATTTCGTACAATATTCTGGTCACGAGACATAATCATATACTTTGTCTTTTCGGGATTTACTTCAAAACCTAGTACTAGTAGACTATATTGTAAATCTCGTCTGTATATATTTCATCTAGACTGTGACTATAAATTAAGACTTTATAATACTATTAAATTTTTTGACTCGTTCCATATTCTAGCTGTGAAGCAATGTATGAATACCATGAAATGTTAATAAATAGAATACAATACAATACAATACAATAAATACAATACAATACAATACAATACAATACAATACAATGCAATACCTAGGAGTTTCATTTTATCACTCAATCATTCGTTATAATCAATAATGTAGAGGGGTAAGATACAAATAAATAATGCAGCTACTCCCTTTTTGAAATAAAATTGGACATAATTAGTCCCCATAAATTACTGATTATAATAAATGATTAAGTGATAAAATGATATTCCTAGGTACCTATACACATTCTGAAAAAAGGAGAGAAGCTCTGTTAAAATTTGAATTTTGGAATGATTTTTTGTAGTTTTCCACAACTTTATAAAAGTGGAGTTACCTAGTTTTTGAAGGGAACCCTTCAAATTATGTCTCTCACTATTGAATTAAGACCATTATTCCGATGGGGTATCCAATTATAATTATAACACCAAGACTTTTTGATGAGAATGACATAAAATCCTTCTCCGTTCACTCTTGACCAATTTATTTCGAAGTATCTGTCACGATTTGAACTACCGTCTTTCACAGAGGAGCATCCGTCAACTGAGTGATACTCCATCCTCTATCAGTGTAATCAAAATCTGACACGGATTTCAGCTTCCTTTGTAATCGATTCCTCGTTTACCGCCGCCACTCCAAGTGTCGTTACAGTAGCGCGTGCTCCTCAAAGGTATCACATCGTCTTGGTGAAGTCGTCTCTTTGATGTATCCAGGTGATCAGCCCAGGAGTAGCAATCTGCTCTCGCATCTCTGTCGGAAGTCTCAACTCCTGAGGTTCAGAACAAACTACGAGTTCTTCTCGAAGTCTGACACATTCAGAAGTTTATGGTAAACTGTCTGTATCTGGCTAATCAATAAGAGGTAAATTAGACATTCGGTTATTAAAGCACCGGAGATACGAAATTTCCGTCAGTCTTAAAGGGGACCTCTCACACTCCATCGAGTTCGAAACTTTCTTGTGACAAACTTCACAGTTATTCACTTATTCAGTAGGTAATTACTACTGACCTATTTGGGTAGAGTAAAATTTAACAGACCTATCTGTAAAGAAGAAAGTAAAATGCATTCCAAATTATCTACAAAGTTCTTCAAAGTATTACAAATTACCAAAAAAAAAAAAATACGGAAAAAATAAATACAAAAATGACCTAATAGTTCAAAAACCTCAAAAAATGCAATATAAGAAATTACGTTTTTACGTTGATATCAACATAGAAAGGATTTCTATATTAATAGGCATCGTCCTAATGTGAAAAACAAGAAGATGACTTTTAATCAACATCCGCCCCCTAGTAATAATTTGATTGAATTGTTTTCTGATTGAATTGTTTATGCCTTAAATTTAATTAACTTACTTGTTTTGTATTATACATACTGTATATAACTCAAAAAACTGATGAATGATCGTTTGCGGTTGTAAATTTAATAATCTGATTGGCTATGTATTGCATATTTTTAGTAGAGCCATCGATGTAGCTCAGTCGGCAGACTCGCTGGGCTGCTGATCCGGAGCTGCGTTCGGGCTTGGGTTGGATCCCCCTTTGGTCTCATTGATTGGTTTCTTCCGAGGTTTTCCCCAGCCGTGGGACTGAAGCCGGATGGTCTATGGCGAGTCCTCGGCATCAACCCCTTTGATTTGATTACCCCCCTTTAATTTGATTACCTGGTTGGGTTTTTCCGAGGTTTTCCCCAACCAAAAGGCAAATGCCGGGTAATATTTTGGCGAATCCTCGGACCTCACCTCATCTCACTACATCTCGCCAAAATATTGTAAAAAAAATTGAAAAAATTGTAAAAATTGTAGAAAATTACTAAATTGTAAAACTGTAAAAATTGTAAAAATTATAATTGTAATATTGTAAAATTTTGACTTGTTCCACACCTTAAAGCTTCATTGCTCATGTTAAGATCTATGGAATAAAATGAATGAATGAATGAATGAATGAATGAATCAACTAAAACGCTCAACTGATTCCTATCACATTAAGGAAGCTTTCTTTGATGATTTTGGTGCAGATGGATGATTAAAAGTAGATATTGAATCACGCATCTTTTCCCTAAAAGGAATTAATTGGGCGCTGTGATAAGAATTAAGTCATTACTGAGATCACACTATCATTAATTCAATCAATGAACCTTCCGGTTAGAAAATAGATCCGCACCGGCCAGCTAAATTGCTCGGTTACATTGATTGGAAGCAAACAACAGCCTGCTTTGCATTAGAAATGATCTAAAAGTTCTTAAAAGTATTAAAAATTACCACAAAATGCAGAAAAAATACAAAAAATGACCTATTAGTTCAAAAACGTCAAAAATGCAACATAAGAAATTACTTTTTTACGTTGATATTAACATAGAAAGGATTTCTATATTAAAAGGCATCGTGCTTATGTGAAAAGTAAGAAGATGACTTTTCATCAACATCCGTCCCCTAGTAATATCAACTAAATCGCTTAACTGATTTCTATTACATTAAAGAAGATTTCTTTGATAATTTTGAAGCAGATGGATGATTAAAAGTAGATATTGAATCCCGCTTGTTTTCCCTAAAAGGAATTAATTGGGCGCGGTGATAATAATTAAGTCATTACTGAGATTACACTTTCATTAATTCGATCCGTGAACCTTCCGATTAGAAAGTAGATCGCACCGGCGAGCTAAATTGCTCGGTTAGATTGATTGGAAGCACTTACAACAGCCTGTTGTTCCTCTTTACATTAGAAATGATCTAGAAGTTCTTCAAAGTATTAAAAATTACCAAAAAAAATGCCGAAAAAATACAAAAATGACCTATTAGTTCAAAAACGTCAAAAATGCAGTAGCTATAAGAAATTACTTTTTTACGTTGATATTAACATAGAAAGGATTTCTATATTACAAGGCATCGTTGTAATGTGAAAAACAAGAAGATGACTTTTCATCGACATCCGCACCCTAGTATTAATGATCTAAAACGCTTAACTGATTTCTGTCACATTGAAGAAGCTTTATTTGATAATTCTGGAGCAGATGGCTGATTAAAAGTAGGTATTGAATCCCGCTTCTTTTCCCTGAAAGGAATTAATTGGGAGCGTTGATAAGAATTAAGTCATTACTGAGATCACACTTTCATTAATTCGATCCGTGAACCTTCCGGTTAGAAAGTAGATCCACACCGGCGAGCTAAATTGCTCGGTTAGATTGATTGGAAGCACTTACAACAGCCTGCTCTCTCTCTTTGCATTACAAATGATCTAAAAGTTCTTCAAAGTATTAAAAATTACCAGAAAATGCAGAAAAAATACAAAAAATGACCTATTAGTTCAAAAACGTCAAAAATGCAATATAAGAAATTACTTTTTTACGTTGATATTAACTTAGAAAGGATTTCTATATTAAAAGCCATCGTGCTTATGTGAAAAACAAGAAGATGACTTTTCATCAACATCCGCCCCCTAGTAATATCAACTAAATCTCTTAACTGATTTCTATCACATTAATGAAGCTTTCTTTGATGATTTTGGAGCAGATGGATGATTAAAAGTAGGCATTGAATTCCGCTTCTTTTCCCTGAAAGGAATTAATTGGGCGCGGTGATAAGAATTAAGTCATTACTGAGATCACACTTTCATTAATTCGATCCGTGAACCTTCCGGTTAGAAAGTAGATCCGCACCGGCGAGCTAAATTGCTCGGTTAGATTGATTGGAAGCACTTACAACAGCCTGCTCTCCCTCTTTGCCCCGACCGCCTTGTTACTAACGACGTCGTTAGATATGCGTTTGAATATTAAACACCTCTCATTTGTATCAATGTAATGACGTTAAGCTCATCCCAATGCTCCTCAGTGGTTTAGTGCCAATTTCACACAATTAAAGCTACGAAAGTGCAGTAATTTGTTTGACTATGTTAATATCTGTACCGACATACGTAATAGTAATATGCGTTATAAGAGCGGTATGTTGAAGTTTTCAGGTTCGAGGAAAAGTTTGAAAAAGCGAAACGTAGTTGAGCTTTTTTAATTTCCGAGAATTTAAAGAAAACTTACCGCTCGTGTATCGTACATTATTTTGTGCGAAGATCGTTTATTACATACCTGAAAGAGGAATTTCTAATTAGTTGCAATGAAATCTCCATCTTGCTTTCTGTTCAATGACGACAAATTTGCAAAACAAAAATATCTAGTAATATGCGTTACGAGAGCGGTATGTTGAAGTTTTCAGGTTCGAGGAAAAGTTTGAAAAAGCGAAACGTAGTTGAGCTTTTTTAATTTCCGAGAATTGAAAGAAAACATACCGCTCGTGTATCGTACATTATTTTGTGCGAAGATCGTTTATTACATACCTGAAAGAGGAATTTCTAATTAGTTGCAATGAAATCTCCATCTTGCTTTCTGTTCAATGACGGCAAATTTGCAAAACAAAAATATCTGTCTTCAACATTTTTGCTTTAAAATGTTTTCTGTGTTTACTATACTCCAGCAGGCCGTGATATACATCTGTCTTTCTCCCCCCCCCCAGTCTATGATGAGTCTGGAATCTTGTTGATTTTTTCACGGCTTCCTTAATGTTACTTGCATCACGAATGCAGTAACTTTAGTGGAGTTGTAGAGTTTACTTAATTTTTGCAAATATTTAAAAACAATAATTAACAGTGCAATTTAGTATTTAGTATTTATTTATTTATTTATTTATTTAACCTGGTAGAGATAAGGCCGTCAGGCCTTCTCTGCCCCTCTACCAGGGGGTGAAATTGCAGTGGTAAGTTTCCAACTTATAATTATTACTATATTGAACGTCTCTAAAAATAATATGTTAGAAGCCTAAAGCAGTAAAATAATATGTCACTTAAGCGGTAAGAAGAGGGAAATTAGTCCACACCTGTGGAGTAACGGTCAGCGCGTCTGGCTGCGAAACCAGGTGGCCCGGGTTCGAATCCCGGTCGGGACAAGTTACCTGGTTGAGGTTTTTTCCGGGGTTTTCCCTCAACCCAATACGAGCATATGCTGGGTAACTTTCGGTGCTGGACTCCGGACTCATTTCACAGGCATTGTCACCTTCATATCATTCAGACGCTAAATAACCTAGATGTTGATAAAGCGTCGTAAAATAACCCAATAAAATAAAAAAAAGAGGGAAATTGTTATGTGTGTTAGGTTGGGAATACTGAATGTGGAATTTTAGACTTTCCGCGGATTGGTTTTGTGCGGAAACCATGCAAATACGCACGATCTCGCACAAAAATATTACAGTGCATTTGTTACCATGCCGACACGAGATTTTGGATTGCAACAAAAGTTACAGAAACAGATAGATTCAACACGGAACTAATGAAATATGCATCTTCTGTTGCTCTAACTGAACTGTTGGTGTAGCGCAGTGTTGGGCAAAATGAACGCAACCCACAAGACAGGATTTAAATGGCAACTACATACTGTGGGAGGGGTTGCACTCTACAGTGCAGTGACGGATTTACAGACAGTTGCGCCACTACACTCCTACCTACCATATGTAATTAGAATAGTCCATTCACGTGATATTTAATTAATAATTTTTCGAAGTAATTTCTTGGAAATTGGGATTTATATCTGTGCATGCTATTTTCAGTTGCGCAAGGAGATGAGCATCGCTTAAGCGGGATCTGTGGCTGGGCTTTATAAATTTCATTTTAGAAAACAGCTGTTCGCACTGGTAGGTCGATGAATACATACCGTCATTTCCCATAACTATGGTCCTGGAACACAACTATGGTCCACGATACACCCATTCAAAGATCATTGTAGAAGTAACATAGACCGTTCGTAGATAGCTGCAGTGACTTCAATTCAAACTACAGTACAGCAAGAATTATAAAATTTGAATAGTTGTATTGTGGACAATAGTTATGTTCCAGGACCATAGTTATGGGAAATGACGGTACTCATTATTTTTGAAGCAAACTGTCTAAGCAGTGGATATGCAGTACTGGACATCTTTTAAAAAATTTTAGCCGCCAGTAGACCTTCACATTCTGCTTTCAAGAAGCCATCATTCTGCAAATCCAGCACCTCTAAATGTAATTCTGGGATAACATTTTCAATTTAAACATGGCAAAATTATTGAAATCTTTCTCCATACTTTGAAAATCACTGAATCTGTGTTCTTTGAACTCGTATAACAGGTGACCAATTTAATAATGTACATATTTAAGTTCGCATCCTGAATAATTGTAACTAATCCTAAACATGAGAAATGAATGAACCGCCTTTCTTGTAAGTGTGATATCCTCTCGATTCATATGATTCTGCGAAAGACATTGTATCACTAATGAAGCTCCGAAGTACAGCAGTCCAGTATAATCCGCCACGTACACGCGCAGTATTTTCATGGAGTGGGGGAAGGGGAAGGTAGGGGATCAGTTTGATGCTTCGCTGAGGTCTGACGTCACTCCGGCAATGCCGCAGGAATGCCCACCATTGGTGTAGCGGCTATGTTCCAAAAGAACTGTCTGAGCGTTTCTCTTATGCTCACTCAAACCACAGCTGTCGCAAAGTGCACTCTGATAGACAACAGTTCGTAACATTGTCCGTGTCCTTGTCATGCCTGCCCTAACCGGTCTAACTTGTTCGTCTGTTGTGTACTGCAAGTTGCATTTTCTGTGGCGGTACTGAAGGCTGAGTTTTTCGAATACTAGTGAATATGAAACCTCTCTATAAAAAGAGGTGAATATTCTGTGCATTTGATCTGAACAAATTTGAAGGTCCTCTTTGCCGGTGAAAATTAATCGTGAAAGATAAAAGGTAAAAAAGGTAAAGGTATCCCCGTAACATGCCATGAAGGCACTTGGGGGGCATGGAGGTAGAGCCCCATGCTTTCCATGACCTCGGCACTAGAATGAGGTGGTGTGGTCGGCACCACGCTCTGACCGCCTTTTACCCCCGGGAAAGACCCGGTACTCAATTTTATAGAAGGCTGAGTGAACCTTGGGGCCGTTCTGAAAGTTTGGCAACGAGAAAAAATCCTGTCACCACCTGGGATCGAACCCCGGACCTTCCAGTCCGTAGCCAGCTGCTCTACCAACTGAGCTACCCGGCCGCCAAGATATTGAAAAAAATAATTTATATCTCATTACTGCTATTATTTTTAACTGTAACTTTGAAAAACAGACTATAATCATTGCCTATATGTATTAATAATAATAATAATAATAATAATAATAATAATAACAATAATAATAATAATAATAATAATAATAATAATAATAATAATAATGGCTTTATTTAACCTGGTAGAGTTAAGGCCGTAAGGCCTTCTCTTACACTCAACCAGGATTAAAATTTGCTTACGTAGTTGAACATACAACTGCATCGGATTTAAATAATTACATACTGATACGATTTACGTACATAATGAGATCAAAAACATAGGCATTGAAATAATGGTCGTAAGACGATACGATGAAGTTCTGAATTAGACATAAAAATAAATACAGTAAGGGAGGGGATTGTCGGATAGGTCTGGTAATGTCGGATAATCTCGGATAACATATTTCTTTTCCATCGAATGGTGCAATCTGATGTGAAAATAATGCATTACGTTCTCTACAAGCAGACGAACATCTGCATGAATAGCCATTACTGTTGAGTGCTTCACTGTGTGTGAATAGCGTGTTTTCAACATTTCTGCAAGGAAAAAAAAATTATTCGTTACAAGTTATTCTTATATTTACACAACATTGTATGCACTGTTTGATATACCATAGATAAGGCTTCTGAATTCTCTAATTGCAGAAATGCTATCGACAACATGTTTCATGCAGCTGGCTTGTTTTACTGTTTGTGAAGAGTCGGCCAATGTCGGATACTAGCTGAGGGCAATGTCGGATACTAGCCGAGGGCAATGTCGGATAGTAGCCGAGGGCATTGTCGGCTGTCTTTCAATGCTGCTCGCTCCATAAAAGCTGCCTTAAACCCATTTATATATTTTCTAAAACAAACCACTACATTTTTACTCATGGGTATTTTTAATTAATGTAAGTAATTAATTTTCTAATTAATCGAATATTATGAAGTAACGAATTGTTTCTCCTTGTGATATTTTTAGATGCCTAAAGTAAAAGAAAAAAGAGATTCAGTCTAAAAAAAATGGAAGTCTGAAGATATGGTAAATGCCATTGTCGCAGTACGGGAGAAAATAATGGGCTATCTTGCAGCTTCCAAAAGATTCAATGTACCTCGATCAACAGTATTTGATTATGTACGGTCCAACTCTGAGCCCACCAAAGCCGTTAAATCGAAACTTGGACGAAAACCAATACTCCCAGCTTCACTTGAAGAGAAGCTAGTTGACTATGTGTTAATGATGGAGAGAAAATATTTTGGATGAACCAGAAATGATGTTAAAAGGCTTGCATATCAGTTGGCTAAACAGAACACTATTGTAATAGTTTCTGATATGCAATATATTATTTTAAATGCATTATCATACCTCTTACATAATAATGTCTAATGTATCCGACATTAGCTTCCCATTCTGTCAGTGATGATATTATTTCTGTTTTCTCTTTGCAAGTTATACAGCAAATACATATTATTTAAATTACCTAATACTTATGTACAATCTGCAGGAACTCCAAGAGGTTATTATAATATTAAGTAATTCCAGTTCTAACTTTTTTCAATTACCTTCATTTTGAAACATCAAAATGGTATCCGACAATACCCTCCCTTACTCTACTTAATTCTTAACTGAATCGGTTACTTTTAAAACCCATAAGTCACTCATTTTATTATTTTCGTTTTATGTGAAAAAATGAAAAGTCGCAACCTAGACTCATCATTTTATGTTGGAATACCGCAAGTCTGGTGTATAGAATGCTTGTGAGGACAAAGCATATAGTTGCTTTTGTTTTGAAACTCAAGTCACGGACTTAGGGGTTTTCTCGAAGTAACCATGTTTCACCGCTATAGAGTATGTTCCCTGTAGACAACAATAATAACACGCAAGTCACTCATACAGTAAAGCAAGTTGTATTTAATTTGTTGTAATATTTGTTCTGATAAATAAATAAATCCGTTAAAAAAAGGGAATAAAATAATTTGTGTAAATGTGAAAAGATTAAGACAGTCATTGTGATGCCAGAAAAAAAGGACATATTTGCACAGTCTTCCAATAAATGTAAATAAAATGGAGGATTTGAGAAAATGTGAGGGATATTTACCTAATGAAGAGGAAATTATAGTTTCTCGAAAAATGTGCATGATTGAGACATAACCGAAGAGAGATGCATTGAAGATCTCTAGTCCTGAAACATTTTCTGTGTAGTTTCATGAAATATTTTTTTTTCTCGTGTGCCTCAGCACAACTTATTAATAATTTTAATAATTATAAAATTTTTGTACTTGAAAAATGTAAGACAACATATACTTTACTTTATAAATGTAGTCACAATTTAATTTCTTAATATAATAACAAAATATTGTGCATTAATATTTTTAATACCTGAAGTCATGAACATTTTAACTTGTCTAGCGGCAAATTTAATATTATAAAGATGTTAATGGCACATTTCCGTTACTTATTAACTCAATATTTAACTTTCACAAGCAAAAATTTTTACAAATACATCCGTAGTTTATAAATTCTTTTTTTTTTTCTCTTTTTTTTTTTTTTTCACACAAGTTTACAATTCTTGAGTTACGGGGTTACAAAAATAACCAATTCAATTACACAATAAATATTTTGTTTTACTTTTCGCTTCTTCTGAACAGGCCATCAGCTCTAATTTTTCAAATCGTCTTAAATGTATATACTGTAACAGACGAATATTTTTCTGTGTATGTATATTGTTAACTCTTAAACTGGAAAAAAACTTCATTTTTCACACCAGTTTATTAAACTGTGTCGGACTGTAAAGAAAACAACTATCGCAATGTCCATATTTTATATGTCGTACAATACTATAGTATTGTGAATTTTGACTGGATTTTTTTTTAAATTTATGTCACAATTTTAATAAAATTACAGAAAATAAATTGGTAGGAAACATAAATTGAAACAAATTATAAAAGAAGCAATATTAGATTATAAAATTCCTCTTTAGAAAATATGCCCGCGACAATAGAACCTCAGGTTGATAAAAACGTATCTAACGCACGCTTAAATGGCATCACATATAGATAATTTGTATAAACAAAAGCCGCCCTAAATAAAGGTCCGATAGATCGGCCTACTAATCAATTCATAATAGTACATTATGCAACGAGCCTATAATGAAGGTAATTAAGAAGCGAGTATGCATATTTATGAAACGAGCGCAAGCGAGTTTCATAATTTTCATACGAGCTTCTTAATTACCATTATAGGCGAGTTTCATACGACTTTTTATGCTCGACCATATTTCTAACTTGATATTATTAATTTTCTTTGTATCTGACCTTGACCAATGTCCCGTATGTTGTGAGATGTGCGCAGACGCGAAAGTATTGATTTTTTCCGAGGAACAGATGTTCACATTTACCTTGCTAGGCATAAGAACCTACAGAGATAACACTGAAATTAAATTAGACATTGAAAAACGAGATGACAAATTGAATTTATTTGAATATTATTTACAATTAACGCTAATTATTACAGTAACAGAACATAACCTTCTGCGACAGTATTGGATTTTCAGCCTCCGTGACTTTTCACTAATTCTCTTTCGATTGCATATCCGAGAATAATCGATACTTGCGGTTTTATAACGGTAGAAAGCTGATCTGTCATTGGCTGAACAGTTGTAACCTGAGTCGTCATTGGCTGAAAGACCTGTCCTATAATGAGTAGGTGTACTTTAAAGACATGCATTAAAGGTCTGCTACCAGGTGTATAATTACTACATTTCGGCATGGTCGAGCATAAAGAATAATAAGTAAACGAAACAATTTTGTGACATTTGGAAAGAAAAGAAAACATTAAGATAAGAAAACATAGGAAATCATTTACAATAAAAATTTTGTTGGGTACAAATGATTACTAATTATAGCTAAGGATGATTTTAACACGTAAGATCCTATGGCATCAATCGTTGCATCAGAAATGTTATATTGTTTAAGTTGATTTAAAGTTTCTCGTGGGATCGTGCCACGGGCACCGAACATGGGCCCAGAATCTGTCCAATGTGTGATGTGGTATTGTGCTCCAAGATGCTGACAACAAGGCTCATAGATGACTTGTTTTTCACGACACACCTCTTGTGGCTGTTGCTCATGCATCTCGAAACGGATTGTGGGATCAAGAATGACACCCTTATCCTTCTGCCGATCAATTATGATGATATCATCACGTCTAGTAGAGCCATCAGAAAAGATGCAACCAACCTCCTCATAAACCCCTCATAGGAAGCATTCTGACGGATTGAAGCTGCGATGAGAGAACGAACCGTATTATGTTTGTTGATTCGGAGCAATTCTCCATGATGGCAGAAACCCAAGACGTGAGGAAGCGTTTCTTGCTCGTCGCATCTTCTGCGTCTTATATATAACTAAACAGAAATATTTACACAGAGAATAAAAAATTTTACAGGAGAAACAGTTCGTCCAAAGGGCTGGACTCGGGAAGAGTACCCAAAACGCTCATTGCATTTCCACGTTGAATTGCAATACTTAAACGTTGACGCAAATAAGTAGTGCAACGACGATCACCAGTAATGGAGATCAAAATTTGGCCGATTTGAGATCCCAAAACTTTAGCGTCATGACTCCAAGGACCGAAGGTCTCCACAGCAAAGGAGACAAAGATATAATTGTCTAAAAGATGAGCATATTTATTGACCTTCTTCTTCGCAGCTACAGTAATTCAGCAGCAGATGCTGCGCGTCTGGAGGTATTCGGTAAGTGAGATGGAGCTAGAGTGTCAACGCAAGTGGAGTCCAAAATTAAAGATTTTCCTCTAGATTGTGAAATTTTAATTTTCGTAAAAAAATACCATTTTTTTTGTTCTATTAAAATTGTAGCATATAGCCTATTAACCTACCTATTATCCTATACGATACTTGGGAATTTAAGGGTTAAACAAACTGTAACTCTTCATGAAAATACTACACTCAAAAGCGACAATGATTTTTGTCACGTCTTAAGCCACTTTTGCAGTAACAAGCACGAAGAGCAGCTAGGGGCAGCGATAGATTTATCACCCATAAAATACATGTTAAATTGGCGAGATGATGGCATGCGGGAACATCTAATAGCAAGGGGGAGAAAGAGAGGCGGTGTGACGTCTAACCCCTCTTCATTACCGTACCAGAAACAGTGGCGTCACTTTAGCATGGACACAACCCCCATCCCCTGGCTGCTTTCCCTTTTATTTATACTTTGTTTCTATAATGTGCAAAATATGTTAACCATAACCGAGGCTGAGAGGAGATTAAATTCTTGTGATAAGTTGCATCACACAATGTATTGTTACTATTTTATTCAGAGCACATGACTTGAGGGAAGTTAATGGATTTGTTATTTTATGTACGTACCGTAGGTTCAAATCCAGGTCAAAGGAGATGACACCTCGTAATTGACTTCAATATTCTGACATGAAATATGGACAGAGGGAGCATTTTTTAACTCGGTAAAATTTCCATACTAGACTTTTTCAATAGGATGATATATGACGTTAATATACGAAAATTAATAGGAGGCGGAATGTATTTCAATCTTCTATGAAGTATGGAACCATTAATTTATAAAAACAATGTCTAGTATTAAGAGGCATTTAAAATAAAAAAGGGAATGCATGTATGTTCAAATCCCCATTTGAAGGTGATGCTTTTGTGTGTCCATGATGCAACGAAAAAATAAAAGTAGAAAAAGTAGGACGGTAAAATATCAAATACACACAATATTTCGCGTTTTTAAACAGTTATAAGACTAATGTAATAACTACGTGAGCTCTAAGCATGTTGACCACTTGTCTCACTTCGTATGTCATCCCATTACTACTGCTTCTTACGGGAGAAAGAGAACAGCAAACTTCTGTTTTCGTTAGTAGTTTAACATCCTCTGTTACTTTTCATAATGATGGTGGTGGTTGGCCGATAAGCAGGAATAATTATATATAGTCTATTTGCTTATCTAAATACAGCATATGATGCCATCTTCAGATCCATAATTACACACAAAAAATTGCAAATCTTTATTACACAACTTTTAACACTATATCACTTCGGAATATGTATATATGTTTTTCTCGTGTTAAATTCTATCGTACCTGGTTAACATGTTTCGGCCTGTTATGGACCTTCTTCAGAACTGGTTGTTGCTGGTCTTGACGCCTTTTGTTTTGTTTCCTGTGTGTTTGTGTAGTGTAATGTGGAGTCAAAGAGTGTGTGTGTTTTGAAATTGAGTTGTGTGTTGAGAATTTCATTTGAATGTGTTTTATTTGTCTGTATATTTCGTATTGTTCTAGTGTGTTTAGCTTGTGGCTTTTTGGTTGAATGCGTACGATTTCCATGCCTGTGAACGAGAATTGGAAACGGAGGACGTGAAAGTGAAGATTTTTGATACACAATACACAAAGAACGGAAATGGCTATGAATATCGATATGTATGGAAATAATGATATGTAAAGTCGATATTACGCAATCTGATGTTATATGTGTATAATTGACCAATGACGTTCTCTCATGAGAACAAACCAGCCAACTTAAACAAAGGTTAACTAATTTCAGAATTTATGACACAGAATATTTAAGAATTCAATTCACGTGGTAATCTGGTCACATATATACGTTAGCATATATTGAAAGTGATTCTACTGAATTTTCGAGTTAATTAGAAACCATGCATGAAGAAGAAATTGTCATGGCCTGCTTGCTACAAAATAGGTACACAACGATAAAATAGCTTATCATGGCAACAGAATGAATCTAGTAGGCTGTGATCGGAAACGAAAACGGCAAAGTTGAATCTTGGGCAACCTCACGTTCCCGTTCCCGGGTTCCGTCAAGCTTCTCGTTAATTGTGAATGCTCACATTTAAATATATACATTTTAAGAATGTTCCGTTCTCGCTCTCGTTCTAGTTCTTGTTTTCGGTTTATTGTGAACCAGCCTTAATACTTGAGAACGTCTTCTAATCTCTGAAGAAATTTGAAAAAAAAAAAACGCAGCTCTACAATCCTTCGAAGTCGTCTTATGACAAGCAAATTTCATATAATCAGTTACTTTTTGAATTTAATTATAAAACTTTAACATCTCGACGATTAATAAATAGTCAAATTTTACTCTATAAGACTGTTAACGGTATATTGAATAACTGTGATTTTCTTAAATTCCTTCAGTTCGATGTAAAAAGAACAGAATTACGTCATAGGCAACCTTTTGTTATTCCCATTCCTAGAACTGTTTTCTTCAAGAACTCTCCATTGTTTGTTATGTGTAATACTTACAACTCTCTGTCTTTAAACTGTGATTCTCAATTAGATTTCAGTTTAACAGTAGAAACATTTCATACAATATTAAAAAGAATTGTATTTCATAAGGTATTTAAATTATGAATAAGTGTATCATAATGTTTTACTCTAGTTTTTAAATAATTTAGCATCATTATATTGACATATGACACTATATTAACTGCAATACTATATTCCAGCATCTATTACCGTTAGTTTGTGTTGTGTTTTTTTTCTTATTATGTATTTTGTGTATGCATCTGTGTAAGGCACCTGTAATTGGAAGCCCGCTTCTGTTGGTGGTGGATTTAAATAAACAAGTTCAATACAACAAATTATCCCTAAAGATGTAGTACAGCCTATAACTCAAAGAAGTGATAATTCTGAAACTTTGCAGAAACCGTAACGTAAAATGTCGCGTGGTTTACAATTGTCATCCAGAAGAATAAAATCTTAGCTACACAAGCTAGCTATAAGAGAAACTTAAGACTGCAACTAAATAATGTTACTATGTGGTACCTAACATCTCAAACTCTTTCTAGGAAATACAGTAATAAAAATAAACACGTTGGTTGACAGATGTAACTTACCCCACGCCAGTTGAAGTATGAAAATGAAAAATTGACCGTTTTCAAGGAACTATCCAAATTTCATCCCTAACCGCCTTAAAATCGAAGCCCGTATTGGTAAATTAACGTGACGGACTTAGTCCGTTTTTCCACTGAAGCGTTGTTGTTACAAGTCACCGGATCCTCGGAACTCTGAGGACTGCAGAAGGGGTGAAAAAGGGATGGATGAAATCTCTGGAGTTGGAGAGCTTAGGAGGTGGCAGGCGGACGTCTACATACGGCAGCAGCTCTTTTACCGAGCAGTATCGAATTACAAAGATATACGATTTGTGGCTTCTGGTGCGAAGAGCGTCTGGCCGTTACTCAAACGCGCTGTGACACACGACTCCCTGGAGCCAGGTACTTGCCCACTCTGCCTCGCTTTCCCCGCGCGCATGACGACAACACGGTAGTGGCACTCAATTCGGGGAGTAGTCTCTGTAGTAAAAACAAATAGGAGGAACACATATCGTTGTATTGCAACGCATGCTCCAGTTAGTTGTTCTACATTGGATCTAAGAAACTTAGTCTTTAATTAGGATGTAAATAATACAATGTGTTAACTAAATGTAGTCTAAACACTGCTCCGACGATATTGGAGAAAGTCAATGTTCACCTACTTAGATATAACACACGGAGCAAATCTCCTGCAATCGGCAAACGATAGAGAATGAAAGTCGAGGAATAGCTATTGTGGACAGGCAAACCTCGGTCATACGGGAATAGGTATATAAGAATTATTGTTAAGTCATTATAAAAATGAATGTGATACTACATAAATACGTTGAATATATCTGTAAAATAAATACATTAATAAATTAATTAATTAAATAACAAATAAATAAATACATTGCTACCTTGAACTCTCTATCCCATACTTGCACAAACAGCGCTCAACGAGCGCGCGTGCTCTTTCGGAGCGGGAGAGCTGTGTTTACCGCTCGCCGAAACGGAGAGGAAGATACGTCAGAATGACATAGACTTGCTTTGGGTAGAGGAGACGGAAACGACCACACAGCTATCTAGTGGAGTGCACTGTGTATTCTCAGTAACTGTTTCACGTTGCTTACCTACTGCTCCAGTACAGTATGGAGGAATCTAAAAGACGGAACATAACATTTAACATCTAACGATTTACAGTTCGAGTCGACCTGGTTGGCGAGTTGGTATAGCGCTGGCCTTCTATGCCCAAGGTTGCGGGTTCGATCCCGGGCCAGGTCGATGGCATTTAAGTGTGCTTAAATGCGACAGGCTCATGTCAGTAGATTTACTGGCATGTAAAAGAACTCCTGCGGGACAAAATTCCGGCACATCCGGCGACGCTGATATAACCTCTGCAGTTGCGAGCGTCGTTAAATAAAACATAACATTTAACATTTACAGTTCGAACTTATTGATCTCCAATGTGACCTAAGGGATAAAGATAGTTTGAATGATACTACTAGCCTGGTTGAGTTTTACAAGGCTAAACATTAGCAATAATATCCACGACTACAAAGGCTGGCTGTGAAAATGATTGCTATGTTTGGCTCAACATTTATATTTGTGAGCAACTGTTTTCTATAATCAACTTTAATAAAGGCAGACATCGAACATCTGTAACTGATGTTTCATTATGATCAGTAGGCTACTGTTCCTTTCAGCTGCCAACAGCATAAAACCCCGTTTTTATGTACTGATAAATAAAAATACAACAAAATAGTATTGTACATTTAAGTAGCTATAGAATTTCTATTATTTATGTAAAATAAATATTTCTTTATTAATTAATAATAGTCCAAGATAGTTTTGCAAACACTGAACGGGAATTCATTTCATAAACACTCGTAATAGTACTTCCTTTTGCATATATTTTATACGAGATTACCCCTTCTTCCAGTCGACCCTTACACAGAGCGCAGTCAATATTTGCCTCCGCTCATGCGCTGTGAGCCGGCTCGGAGAGCGCAAACCTTGTGCAGGCCTGCTCTGTCCTTTGATTGAGGTTCTGGCTGATACGTACATCTATTACCAGGCAGTACATCTCACTTGACGATATGTGTCAGAGGAAGAACAATTGTTTGTGTGCATCTGAAATCTGACTAGTGTAATATGTAGCTATTCGGCGATGTGTGAAATGGAGGGGGAAAGGAACCAGTCACCCTACCCCATTATCTCCTAGGCTAGTTGCCTCATAAATGGTGCCTTCTTGGTGTCACTTGTGAGATTCAGACCTGTCTTCGGACAGTTGACTAAACAACAATTTGAACTCTCTAGCAATATTCTTAATATCTGCGCCGTTTTCTGATATATACGTTGTCAAAAATACTTAGGCGTGAATGTTTTGTTAGATGATGCCTTATCGGGATGAGGCATCTTGGATTCTCGTCACAATAGACCACGTTGTACTGTTTCCTGCTTTCTTTCATTAGACTCAAACGCATTCTACTAAATCGACGGAGCAGTGTATAGAACTGTTCAAGAGACACTCTTAAGACTAGAAAATGAATGCCATAAAATTAACAAATATTTTGTCATTATATATATATATATATATATATATATACTGTATATTATCATTATACATATAATATATTGCGTTGATGCAAAAGTTTCTAGCGTTTTTTTTTTTCGCTGTGACAAAAGTCTTTTATTGGAAAGAATAGAGCAAAGAATTCAGTCAGTAATATTATAATTTCCATCTATGTCTCTCCTCTGCCAACGCTGGGGTAGTTTTTCGATTCCACGTCTGAAGAAATCTGCTGGTTGGAGTTAAAGAAGTCGTCAAGCCAAATTTGTAGAACATCTTAGTTATCAAAGAAGTTCCCTTGAAGATTTTGAATAGAGAGCGGAAAAGCTGGAAATCTAAGGTCGCAAGATCGGAAGAAAATGGGGAAGTGGAATAATCTCCCAACCAAGCTCTTGAATAACTGTTTTCGTCATGTTAGCAAGTGGCGGGCGTGCATTACTGTGTTGCAGCAGCACTTGATGCAGTCTTTCCGATCGTTTTTCAGCAATTGCGACCGCAAGGCGCTGAATTGTTGGCAATAAATGTCAACAGAAAGTGTATATTTTCCTTGCTTTTGCTTCTTTTTCGAGAAGAAAATGGTATTACTTGAAACATTTCATAGCGTATTTTAGGACAGCTACCGGTACTGAATTAATTCTCAATATGCTCAGTCAATTTAAGAGAGTAGTGTATTAAGATAATAAATGATTCAAATAATTTTAGTTTTATCCTTTAAACGTGAAGCTATTTCATCTAAAATAATGTAACTTTCGTTCTACAAAATAATTTTAAAATATTACATTTGTTCGGATCAAATTTCTGCACATTTAAAGGACAAAACTAAAATTCTTTCAATCATTCATTATCATAATACACTGCTCTCTTAAATTCACTAAGTATATTGGGAATTAGATCAATGGCTTTCCCAAAGCACGCAATGAAATGTTTTATATGAAACAATTTTTATCTCGAAAAGTAAACAAAACGAGCGAAATTGCATTCAGCCTTTTGTTTGAAATATTTCAAAGGATAACCCCCTGAATTAATGACATTACTTAGAGTTCACTCAAGCTCATATATCATCTGCAAATGGCTCCCTTACATAAATGATCTCGAAGTTTTTTGGAAAACGTTGATAAGGTTCTTCGAAGCTCTGTTAAAGAAATGCTTTTCCTCTCAGCTGATATTCCAAATAGCATGCTCTACGCTAGTAAAAAGTTAAAAGAACTTCAGTTAATACGCGCTTCTTGGGAAGCTTTTCTTCAACATTGTAACATCTGTCTATCATTAATTAGAGCATTTAATGCTCATGTTAACATGATGAGACAGATATCGAACTCAAATCGTCGTGTGATTCCCTCTGCCTTTCTTTTCCCGAAGATTTTACTAAAGCTACAATTCGAAATTTTCGAGAAGAATTGCGAGGTCGTAAACATGAATCATGAAAGACCCTTTCAGGACGGGGAAAAGGTGTTGAGATGTATAGCGAAGTAACGGCCGCCAACAGCTGAATTGCAAACAAGAAAGGACTTTCGATTAGTGAATGGATAATCTAGCCTGAAAAGACAGCAAATTTAGCAGCTGTTCGTTCCGTTCCCGACAGATCTCTCGACGGTACCCGGTGCAGACATGGCTGCCCGGAGTTTGAAACTTTAGCACACGTCTTGGGATTCTGTGAACAGGGATTGCTCTTGAGGAACTCTAGACATCATCATATAAGATCCAAAATTGCTGCCGCATTAAGAATTAAGGGCTGGATAGTAGAAGAAGAAATCTCCTGTCTAGCTGAAAAGGATCAACGAGACGAGTAGATATTTTAGCGTACAATGCAGACACTAAACAGGGCATCATTGTGAACCCCACGATACGTTTTGAAGTAGAATGTCATCAGTCAGCCGAGGTCCACCTTGAGAAGAAGTGGATCTATGAGCCTACAGTCAACTATTTCAAGCTGAAATATGCCTTAATTCACGTTGAGGTATTCGGCTTGCTTATAGGTGCTCGAGGGACTATACCAGCTTTTTCAGAGAATTTCGACGACAGTTTGCTCTGCCAACATCTCTGAGGGATGACATTGTGATAATTGTGTTAAAAAAATCCTGCCAAATCCTAATTAATCACATGGTGCCACATTAATAGCAATTGTAATTTTTCACGCTCTTTTTTTGTTTCCCTTTATTAAATTTAATATCTATGTTTACATATGTATATTAATTTCTTTTTAGAATATACTGAGTCCGTAAGGGCTACCCTCAATGGGGGGCAGTTCAATATTATTATATTATAATTATAAGTTACTTGCCAGAAATATACTAAGTTATACAAATCTATTCTAATAATAAATCTGTAGCCGAAATTTTTCTGGTAATTTTCGATTTTCCAAAAATAATTGGTCCTAACATACATAATTAACCGCCCCGAAACCGAAAATCGCTTTTTTGACATTTTTGTTTGTATGTCTGTCTGGATGTTTATTACCTTCTCACGTGATAATGGCTGAACCGATTTAAATGAAAATTGCAATATAAATTAAGTTCGTTGTAACTTAGAATTTAGGATATATGGCATTCAAAATATTTTATTTAAAAGGGGTATTATAAGGAGGCTTGAATTAAATAAATCGAAATATCTCCCTTATTATTAATTCTCATGAAAAATATTACATAACAAAAGGTTCTTTACAAATAATTTCCGATAAGTTTTATTCCATGCAAAATTTTGATAGGACTGATATTTAATGAGATAAATGAGTTTCAAAATTACAATAACAACACCATCTAAGGCGGTGTAATGAAATAAAAAACAAATTACTTCGTCTATAAGGGGCCTTGGACAACAACAATCGAAAGCTATGAAACATAGCCTACAGATAATGTTTCTGTGTTTGTATGAAGTAATATCGGAAGCTAAATTAACCGATTTGTATAATTAATTATTAATTCACCATTGGAAAGTGTAGTTTCTCTAGATGGACATAATGCTAGGCCTTTAATGTTATTACAGCAACTTCTGAGTGAATCGAGGACAGGTAAGATTAAAATAGCTTCTTATGCACAGAAAACTTGATAGGCATTCGTTTCCTGTATTTCCTAAAATAATTATTTCTGACTAAATGAGTGGTCTCTGGATCAAAATGATCGCATTTTAATTTTTTAATACAATTTAAATTAAGAAACATAATTAACGATTTATCCTTCTATCAAACACGAATGTTCCCTGGATCAAATGTCCTATTTTAATTATGTAATTACTTCATTTTTATTTCTAGCGGGTGTAGCGGAGCGCACGGGTATGGCTAGTAAGTAATAATAATACATAGAAATCCGAACCACATTCACAACAAAAATTACGAACAGCAAAAAAATATATCAGATGAATAGGGATTGGTTGAATCCCCCGTCACTCTTTTATTGCTTACTGCTTTTCAGTGTCATATGTGGAGAAGGGCACAGTGTTCATCGCTATCTGGTAGAAGTTGAGGACTCCTCAAGGTACAGTTTGTTTGCATAGTTGGAAAGCTCAAAGCAGACCAGTGAAGCAGTTAAGAGAGTAAAAGACAGAACATTACAATTTGCATATATTTCAATAGTGCTTTTACAACACACTCTAGGGAATTCCTTTTTTCTCTCCATTGTTTGCTCGGCGGACTGTACATGTTGAAGAATAGCCTCTCACTCAAAGTGCGAGATATCGATTATCGTTAATGGCGCCACTTGTATCTCTCCTGACTGGTCGCTGAGTGTATTTATTTTGCGGGAACCTGTTAGCAACTAGGGTAACAGAACCTATTTTAAACGAGTTGAACGCAAATTTTCTTAAGCCCTAAATAAATGCGAATGATTCATACAGAATTAAGATCAGTTATAATTGAAGAGCGTGATCCCAAAATTCGTTCTGAACATTTGACCATTTTTATGATACATACATACATACATACATACATACATACATACATACATACATACATACATACATACATAGTGTTCTGCCCACGGGCAGGTCTTTCACTGCAAACCCAGCTTTCTCCAATCTTTCCTATTTTCTGCCTTCCTCTTTGTCTCCGCATATGATCTATGCATCTTAATGTCGTCTATCACCTGATAACTTCTTCTGTCCCGAACTTTTCTCCCGTTCACCATTCCTTCCAGTGCATCCTTCAGTAGGCAGTTTCTTCGCAGCCAGTGACCCAACTGATTCCTTTTTCTCTTTCCTGATCAGTTTCAGCATTATTCTTTCTTCACGCACTCTTTCCAACACAATTTCATTTATACTTTTATAATTTATACTTATATATGATTGTTTTTAGACTCTAGCATTATATTTTAAGCTTATTTTCTTCCAAAACAACAGTCCTTGTCTAAAAGTGTGTGTTATTATGCAAGTCACTTGAAAACTCGCTCAGTTCGTAGACCGGTGGATAAAAAACTAGCTCAGTCCTTTTATAAAAACACGTTTTGGGATCACCCTCTTCAGACCAGCTCTGTTACGTCTCATTTCTGACACTAATTTTGGCGAAACTTCGATCGCGTTACATAATTTGAATTTTGAATGTGTGAATAACCGGAAAATAATTTAATGCTGTCAGTTTAAAAAAATGTATTATTGACATGGAATATTTTTAAATTTTGAACGCATTTATTTTGTTCAAAAGAGGCTATATAGTTTTGTCATACTTTACAGAACATGCAGTAAAAATCAAACCTTTTTTGCATGAAATTTGTTGGAGCTTATAGTATTTGGATAAAACAGTAGCCTACTAATAAATGCAGTAAAAATACAAGTATGGAAAAATAATTTAGGATATCGATTTTACGTCAAAAAAAAAAAAAAAACAAGAAAACCTGCTCTTAATTGTAAAATATAACTAAAGTATGAATTTTGAGGACGATTATGTTCACAGAATTTAGCCATTATATAAATGATAGCATCCTCTGATTGAGATTATATTATTAGGCGTGCATCTCGCTTGACGATGTGTGTTAGAGGAAGAACAATTGTTGTATGTATGCATCTGAAGTCTCACTAGTGTAATAGGTAACTATCTACGATGTACGCAATGGAGGGGGGAAAGGAATTGGCTACCCTATCCCATTATCTCCTGTCCTAGTTGCCTCATAAGTGGTACCTTGTTGATATCACTTGTGAGGTTCAGACCTGTCTTCGGACAGTTGACTAAACAACAACAATAAATTATAGTCACAGTTATTTTATTAATCTTGCGAAAGAGAAACAAAAATATGGATTTTCACAAAAAGTGTTCAAAATTTTACCGATCCCCTTCCTTACAGTACATAAATGTATTTCCACTTCAGATTATAATATTTTCTAGATTTATTAATGTGTCCTACATAATAATATCTGTAATATTGGCAATTAATATTTGAGGAGAAAAATTCGCTCCGGCGCCGGGGATCGAATCTATAATATTCTCATAGCTGCAGTGCATATGTCTGTACAGATTACTGTGCACTTAACTGCAGAATCCCGGCCAAACAAGTCACTCAACTGAGTGCGCTCCTAATATAATGGCAGTTGACATTGGACATATACGTCAACATAGACTATATGTCTAACTTGGAGTCAGGTCACAAAAGGGAAACATTGAAGGAGGAGAGTTCGGTCCGGTGCTGTGGATTGAATTCGGCGTAGCTCAGTGATCGGAGCGCTTGGTATGTAAAATCAAGGACCCGGGTACGATCCCCGGCGCCGGAGCGAATTTTTCTCCTCAAATATGAATTATAATATTTTATGCTCGACCATGCCGAAATGTAGGAGGCCTAATTATACACCTGGTAGCAGCCCTTTAATGGACCTCATTAAAGTACACCTATTCATTAAAGTTCAGGTGTTCCACCAATCAGAAAACACCATTTTAGCAATATGAAAGCGCAAGTATCGATTATTCTCGGATATGCAATCGAAAGAGAACTAGCGAAACGTCACGGAGGCTGGAAATCCAATACTGTCACAGAAGATTACTTTCTGTTACTATAATAATTAGCGTTAATTGTAAATAATATTCAAATAATTTCAATTTGTCATCTCGTTTTTCAATGTCTAAGTCAATTTCAAGGTTATATCAAGATTAATGTTCATTTTACTCTCTAGATTATATCAAGGTCAATGACATTTGTTCCTCGGAAAAAATCAATACTTTCGCGTCTGCGCACTTCGCACATCTCTTACGATGTATTGCACAAGGTCAATTCCGCTCCCCAGTCAGATAAGGATAACATGAATACTTATGAATAATTTCAAGTTAGAAATATGGTCGAGCATAAAGAGTCGTATGAAACTTGCGTATAATGGTAATGAAGACACTCGTATGAAAATTATGAAACTCGCTTGCGCTCGTTTCATAAACATACTCGCGTCTTAATTATTACCATTATAGGCTCGTTGTATAATGTACTATTCGACAGACTGACAACCCATTCATGTAGCCATAGCGGTATTGAAACTCATTGTCTTGATTTCACTCACAAGAAAACTGAGGCTTTAACGTAGAATGTACCACTTTCAGCAATGTGGACTCTCATATTTCCAAATCAACTATAGGAACATTACGCTAGTGAATGAAGTTACGACTTATTTGAGAATTCTGTAGGATGAATATACTCCACTACGAGGTACTGAACTGTGTAATGTCTACTGTGAGAATGATGTGTGCAGCGTCTGTGATTGACAAGCCCTGAATTCCAACTCTGTTACGCAAAGAGATTCAGTCCACGTCTCTAACAGTGGGAAGAAATTCTGTGTAAAGACTTTCAAAACTAGCTGATCAAAACCATGTGCTCCTAAGAGCGATGTTGATATATGCCGGGGTAATGATGTGAGAAATAGGATCATTACTTACTTTATAATGGAACGCGCAAACATTTTTCCAACTGAAATTACTAGCTAGACATATGGCCACAATGCACCTTCTTACGAAGAAGTAGGCATTTTTCATTTTATATTCATTTCGGAGCGTGACACGTCCTCTAGGAACCCTGAATTATCTGTGATATAAACACATCTTGAAATGTTTCTAATGGAACTTACTTACTTACAAATGGCTTTTAAGGAACCCGAAGGTTCATTGCCGCCCTCACATAAGCCCGCCATCGGTCCCTCTCCTGTGCAAGATTAATCCAGTCTCTATCATCACATCCCACCTCCCTCAAATCCATTTTAATATTATCCTCCCATCTACGTCTCGGCCTCCCTAAAGGTCTTTTTCCCTCCGGTCTCCCAACTAACACTCTATATGCATTTCTGTATTCGCCCATACGTGCTACATGTCCTGCCCATCTCGAACGTTTTTTTTCTGTAGGGGTGTGAGCATTTATAACTATGATGTCGCACCATCTACCCTTAAGTACTAAATATGATAACCTGTCACTGATAAATTCGACCTTGTTTCTAACGGAACTAATAAATAAATAAATTATTCTATAGTTCTGTGGTGGGGAGCCATAAATTGACATGTGCATAATTTGCCACTTTAAAGGAGAAGCTTTTGACAATTTGGCAAGCTACCAAAAATCAGTTAAGGATCTTAGTAATTTGAAAATTTATTTTTCGTTTGTAAAATAATTTTTAAACAAAACACAAATAATATTACATCATTTTTATCATTAATATTTGTTTTAGAAAATAATGAATTACATGTCAAATTTTGACTAGCAATGTATTTTGAAACGAATGGTTAAACCTGCATTTTAAATTCCCTCATCCATCGGGCTCAACAATTCTAAGGTTACTGGCTATTTTTTTTTTTCGCAATTTATAAAGGTAACTTCACCCTTGTGATTCAAAATCTGAGCCGCTTTGTTTATTGATAGAGTTACAGTAGACGTAATTTGATTCACTGGTTTTGATTTACTAACAAGAGTGTGGCACTTTTCTTTGTTCTTCGTCTCTTTATAGGTGTTTCATTAACATAACTTTCATTCCTGCTTGGTATATACACAGTGGGCCAAAAGAAAAGTACAAAATTTAAATGGCTATATTCCAGTAGCTAATGATTTCACTTGAAAGTTTATTTGACAGACAAATTTCACAGTCCTTGTAGACCGGGAAATTGCTGTAATATTTAATTTTTTAACATTTATTAAACATTATTTTTTATTTTTTGCAAGGCAGTGCAAAATCGATCGTTTATGCCGAACTAAGCATTACGGTCTTACGAGTTAAGCAGGCCAAGCCGTTTGTTGTACTATCATCATTTGTTTCTTCCGTTTTGAGTTCTCATTTTGTGACTACGAACGAAGACAAGATTTCAATAAACATTTGCACCAATATGATAATTTATCTGTCCGTCAAATTGTAAGGAACTAGGCTCAGCGAGAATGGTCTGTTTCAAGTGTACAACGATTGATTAGCAAGATACGGACATGATATCCTTCCTGAGAGATTATGGGTGGAAAATCACATTTCTCAGATTCTCTGATGGTTTCCGCTGGAGTTTCAAACGAGATATTAATCATATGGACTATTTTGTATGGAGTCAATTACAAAAAGCAGTTTACTACAAAACAAGAATTCGTAATATTGAACATTTAAAACAACGCCTTCTTGAATGTTGGGACCGGCTTAATCAAAGACAAATTAATATCCAGTGCTATTGGACAATGGAGAAGACACCTACAAATGGTTGTGCGGGCAAATGGCGGCCATAATTTTTAATTTTGATTATTTGAAAGATCATTAATTATTATTAATTTTACTAATGTTCGGTTTCTGCATTTTGAAGTAATAAATTGTCTTCAAAAACCAAATTTTTCGCATCATTGTGTATTGACCTCCATAAGATTTTAATTGAGCCTAAGGAAAAACGTAATAAAAATCCTGCTCATCTTTAAAGTCTACTCTTTCCAACAGTGTATTCATTATAAATCAGTGTTATGTATTTCCGAAAATAGAGTATTTTGAATTTTGTGCCTTTTTTTTTTTTTTTGGCCCACTGTGTATACTGAGCAATCTTTGGCCTCCATATCCTAGCAAGCCAGTCCTCATCTGAATCATTGTTGGATATTGTTATTATTATTATTATTATTATTATTATTATTGTCATCATCATTATTATTATCTTCATTATTATTATTATCATTATTATTATTATTATTATTATTAATAGTTGGTTTCTATTTTTATTAATGTGTCCACTGAAAAGATACAACTTAAAATATAATTATATTAACTCTAATAACTTATCTTCCTATTTTTTATTATCGATGTTTCCTAACTCAAGTAATCATTTCCCTCCGGAACTCACGATTATTTTCTCAGTAATGACTTATGACTCATTACTGTACACAGTATGCAGGGTCGTCATACTATCCAAGAAAATGCTAGAGAAGATAGTGCAGCTAACATACTCGTATTATACTACATGGCATTATGATTTCATCCTCTTGGTGATATCTGGTATTAGTTGACATCACTGAAGAGATGGCCAAATTAGCCTTAAAGGAACTACTCTTACGTGATCCTCACTGTTCTGCAGTTCTGTTATTACTACTTTATACCTAATTGATTGTTTTCCCTAAAATGCCATAACATTGACTTTATAATAGATATAATGAAATAATTATTACTGAACTAGCCGTACCCGTGCGCTCCGCTGCACCTGTTAGAAATAAATATAAAGTAATTACATAATTAAAATAGGACGTTTGATCCAGGGAACATCTGTGTTTGATAGAAGGATAAATCGTTTAATATGTTACTTAATTTAAATTGTATTAAAATAATTAAAATGTTATCAGACCCATTAGATATTAAGAATGGTGTGCGACAAGGAGATACGCTGGCGTGTCTCCTTTTTAATGTTGCATTTGAGAAGGTAGTAAGAGATGCAAACCTACTTAGCAGAGGGACCATATTTTATAAATGAGTGCAGATACTCGCATGCGCCGATGATATAGATATAGTGGCAAGATCTAGAAGGGCAATGGAAGATGCATTCTTGAATACAGAAAAGGCAGGAAGGAATATGGGATTGACCATTAATCAATCGAAAACTAAATACATGGCTTGTGGAAAGGCGAACCTCAAGAATATGCCATCCTCAATAACAATAGGCAGATATGACTTCGAGAGAGTGGATGAGTTTAAATACCTGGGATCAACAGTTACTCATTCTAATGATATTTCATATGAAATAAAGCAGAGGTTAATGGCTGCCAATAGAGCTTACTTCGCCTTAAGAAAATTACTTTGTTCAAGAATTTTATCTCGTGCCACAAAGATAACTATCTATAAAACACTTATAAGACCTGTACTAGCATATGCTGCTGAGACGTGGTCCCTAACAAAAAAGGACGCTGGAAATTTGGATGCCTTTGAGAGGAAGATACTCCGTAAAATAATTGGCCCAGTATTCGACAGAGGAAGATGGAGAAGGCGATATAATAATGAGTTGTATTCCATCTGTAAAGATCCGCCTTTTAGAAGAATAGTAAAAGCAGCAAGATTAAGGTGGGCTGGGCACGTGGCACAGATGAATGACGTAGAAATTCCTAAAAGGATATTAAATGGAAATCCTGGGGGCCAAAGAAGCCGTGGACGACCAAGAATAAGAAGGCTGGATGGAGTAGAGGAAGACATATGTAAGATGGGATATAGGAATTGGAAAGCAATTTCGCAGGATCGAGACAACTGGCGGAAAATCGTGGAAGAGGCCAAGGTTCACAATGAGCTGTAGCGCCAAGAAAGAAGAAGAAGAAAATAATTAAAATGCGATCATTTTGGTCCAGAGAGCACTCATTTGGTGCAATGACAATTCCTCTAACATGTTTCTTATTTGTTATTACATGCAACCATAGTTTAATGAATGTACAAAATAGCCTATTAAGTTTTTTGTGCATAAGAAGCTATTTTAATCTTACCTGTCCTCAATTCACTCAGACGTTACTGTAATAACATTATAGCATTATGTCCATCTAGAGAAACTACACTTCCGAATGGTGAAATAACAATTAATTATACAAATCGGTTAATTTAGCATCCGATATTACTTCATACAAACACAGAAACATTCTTTTTAGGCTATGTTTAATATCTTTCGATTGTTGTTGTCCAAGGCCCCTTATAGAGGAAGTGATTCGATCTTATTTCATTGCACCACCTTAGATGGCGTTATTTTAATTTTAAATTCATTTATCTCATTAAATATCAGTCCTATAAAAATTTTGCAAAGAATACAACTTATCGGAAATCATTTTTAAAGAAACCTTTGTTATGTAACACTTTTTACAAAAATCAGTAATAAGCAGATATTTCGATTTATTTAATTCAGGCCCCCTTATAACCCCCCTTTCAAAGAAAGTATTTTGAATGCCATATGGCCTAAAATCTAAGTTACAACGAACTTAATTCATATTCCAATTTTCATATAAATCGGTTCATCCATTATGGCGTGAAAAGGTAACAAGCATCCAGACAGATAGATAGACAGACATACAAACAAAAATTTCAAAAAAGCGATTTTCGGTTTCAGGGTGGTTAATTATATATGTTAGAACCAATTATTTTTGGAAAATCGAAAATTACCAGAAAAATTTCGGCTACAGATTTATTATTAGTACTAGCCGTACCCGTGCGCTCCACTGCACCTGTTAGAAATACATATAAAGTAATTACGTAATTAAAATAAGACGTTATATCCAGGGAACATTCGTGTTTGTTAGAAGGATAAATCGTTTAATATGTTACTTAATTGAAATTGTATTTAAATAATTAAATTGCGATCATTTTGGTCCAGAGAGCAATCATTTGGTGCAATGACAATTCCTTTAACATGTTTCTTATTTGTTATTACACGCAACTATAGTTTAATGAAGATTGACATATCATTTAGTTTTAATGTATAAACTTTATATTACTTGCTATATGGTTCCATTGAATTATGGTAATAACTTAATTTTAACCCTTGTTTTATACGTCTTCAGTAAATGGCGCTTGGCCCACTATGGTTCTGAAACCTTCAAATAACTTAAATAGTGATACAGCATAAACAGTGATATGTAATTATATTTCTTTCTTTCGAAAATATAAGAATTTACGATCTCCTATGTACCATTGCCATGGAATGAATAAATGTGTTTTTTCTTCCTACTCAAAAATTTTATATTTTACACATGGGAATTACTGCAGGAACAACAACGCTACAATCTGAGGTGGCGGTGAAAACTTATTGTATTATTATTTTAAAAGTCTATCAGACCTACCAAATTTTGCATAGAATAAAACTTATCGGAAATCATTTTTAAAGAAGCTTTTGTAGTGTAACATTTTTCACAAAAAAAAAAAAAAAAACAATAATAAGCGAGATATTTCGATTTAATTCAGGCCCCGTTAAATGAAGTATTTTGAATGCTATATAGCCTAAAATCTAAATTACAACGAACTTAACTTATATTTCAATTTTCATCGAAATCCGTTCAGCCATTATCGCGTGAAAAGGTAACAAACATCCAGACAGACATACAAACAAAAATTTCAAAAAAGCGATTTTCGGTCTCAGGATGAATAATTATACATGTTAACACCAATTATTTTTGGAAAAGGGAAAATTACCAGAAAATTTTCGGCTACATATTAATTATTATATTATATTATATTATATTATATTATATTATATTATATTATATTATATTATATTATATTATATTATACTATATTATATAAAAAGTGCGTTGATAACGGATGTACTCCGATAAGAAAGTTTTTAATTTGTTGTGGGGGCTCTTGAACCTCAGAAGCAACAACCTTTAGAACAGCGCAACATAATCTGCTTGGCTCATTACCCAATTTATTTTTTTGCATTGCATTTATTGCATATATAGTCTATTTTATGTATTTTAACACGATTCGATTGAGCATAGTTAAAATTTGAATTATAAAATAATGAATTGCTAAGCTAATGTACTATTACTGCATACTAAATCAATACACTCTCGTTGTTCATTAATTCTCTGAGATTAAAATGACTGTGTACATAAATATTATTTTAAGAAATAGAGAAAACGAATGTACAAAAAAGCCTATCAAATTTTCTGTGCATAGGAATAGTTTAATAGCTTTCGATTTTTGCTGTCCAAGGCCCCTTTTTCGATTTTTGTTGCCCAAGGCCCCTTATAGACGAAGTCATTTGTTATTTCATTGCACCGTCTTAGATGGCGTTATTTTAATTTTAAAACTCATTTATCTCATTAAATATCAGTCCTATCAAACTTTTGTGAAGAATAAAACTTATCGCAAATCATTGTTAAAGAAACTTTTGTTATGTAATATTTTTCACAAAAATCAATAATAAGCGAGATATTTCGATTTATTTAATTCAGGCCCCCTTATAACCCCCCTTTTAAATAAAGTATTTTGAATGGCGTATAGCCTAAAATCTAAGTTACAATGAACTTAATTTATATTCCAATTTTCATATAAATCGGTTCAGCCATTATCGCGTGAAAAGGTTACAAACATACAGGCAGACATACAAACAAAAATTTCAAAAATGCGATTTTCGGTTTCAGGGTGGTTAATTATATATGTTAGAACCAATTATTTTTGGAAAATCGAAAATTACCAGAAAAATTTCGGCTACAGATTTATTATTAGTATAGATAAATATTTCCAGCTATCGTTGGTATCCTAGCAACGATAGTACTGCCGCCCCTTTCTTAATTGCAACACAAGAGACTGAAATGAACTAGTTCAGCGAGGCTCTTCAATTGACATGAGCTATTTATTTAGAAGCCTGCGGTGAAGAGACGAATAGACAAATGAGGTGACTGGTGGTAGGAGGGGGAGAGGGGAGAGAGAGGGAAACAGAGCGCTTACTATGAGATCGAAATGAACGTTCAGCATGAAAATGAGAACGAAAAAAAGAGGACATTAAATATCCCATTAAAGCTATTGTAAACGATTCAAGTCCAACCACATGGTACTTGGAGATACCAAAAGTTTCATAACTGGGAGAAAATTGAATCACGGAGGAGCAGTTAATGCTGGAAAAGTTGCCTGTGTTTAGCCAAGAACAAGCATATGACACCTCCATTATCATCCACATAACTATTATCGTTCCTATGGCAACATGGCGCTCATGTAGCACATACCAGAATATGCAGAATCGCAACTGCTGCTAATGACTATTCGACATCAGTCCGTATCTGCCGGTAAGATATTATTGGAAATTTACAAGTGAAAACAAGCTGAAAAATCGCTTTGGTTCTACGATCACAGACTATGAAAAAGTATCAAAATAACGATATGCTTTTTATCAATTAATTTCGTTACTTTAGACATGTACAACTAATATTGCTAGACTACAGAAATGATGTGGAAGATCTCAACCGCAGCCGTAACATTCCGATGACGAGGTACACAATGTCACCAACGTGTAGATTATGTCAAATAGATAGGTAGGTAGGTAGATAGATAAATAGATAGATAGATAGATAGATAGATAGATAGATAGATAGATAGATAGATAGATAGATAGATAGATAGATAGATAGATAGGTAGATAGGTAGATAGGTAGGTAGGTAGGTAGGTAGGTAGGTAGGTAGGTAGGTAGGTAGGTAGGTAGATAGATAGATAGATAGATAGATAGATAGATAGATAGATAGATAGATAGATAGATAGATAGATAGATAGATAGATAGATAGATAGATAGATAGATAGATAGATAGATAGATAGATAGATAGATAGATATATAGATAGATAGATATATATAGATAGATAAATAGATAGATAGATAGATAGATAGATAGATAGATAGATAGATAGATAGATAGATAGATAGATAGATAGATAGATAGATAGATAGATAGAGATAGATAGATAGATAGATAGATAGATAGATAGATAGATAGATAAGTAAATACATAAATAAATAGATTAGATAAATAAGTAAATAAATATAAAAAGATTAGATAAATAAGTAAATAAATATAAAATATATAAATAAATAAATAAATAAATATAAAATATATAAATAAATAAAGGAATAAATATAAAATAAATAAATAAATAAGTAAATATAAAAATATAAAAATAAATAAATAAGTAAATAAATAAATTTAAAATAAATAAATAAATAAATAAATATAAAATAAATAAACAAAATAAATAAGTAAATAAGAATAAATAAATATGAATAAATAAATAAATATAAAAATATATAAATAAATAAAGAAATAAATAAATATAAAAATAAATAGATAAATATAAAAATAAATAAATATGAAGTACATAAATAAATGAATATAAAGGATATAAATATAAAATAAACAAATAAACAAAAATAAATAAATATAAAAATAAGTAAATAAATATAAAACAAATATAAAATACGTAAATAAATATAAAATAAATAAATATAATATAAAATATATAAAAAATAAATATCAAACAAATATAATACACATAAATGAATACATATAAAATAAATAAATAAATAAATAAAAATAAATAAATACATGAATTGCGTTACAAAAATGAAATATTATATTTTGTTACTTTAATTCGAGTCAATTATTTTACCATATTAACTGTAATGTGTTCACTATTTGTCAAAGTGAGTCTCGATGTAAAAGCTATGTAGATAATACTCACCTCGACATTTGAAATAATTTCATAGAATCTACAATGATGCAAAAATTCTGGAAAAAATAAATGAAATATTTGTATCTACCAATTTAATTACAGTGACTTACCATAATTAATGTAAACTCAGTTGCTTCAATAATCGCATTGTAAACAAAATCCTGTCGCCTCTATCCCCAGAGAGATTTTCAAATATATTGAAACGTCAAAATATTATACGTAACAGTGGAAATTGAAATCATAATAAACTGTGAAATTTCATTAATAGTGAAATTTGAGAGCTTATAATACTTTTTACAATGTACGTATTGTAATATCATTATTACTATACTCCACGGATTTTGTTATATTTATATAAAACGCAGTAACTATAGGAAATTACTTATTAATTATGATTTAGATTATTTTGTTCTTAAGATTCAATTTAGGGTTTTCTTAAATTCAACAGAATTTACATATATAATTCTTATGACCATGATTCGGGAAATTATGTAAGAAATTATGAGTGTAGAAGTAAGGGAAAAAGTAGGTAAAAACATATAAATCCGGTACTTATTAAGAACATATCTTCCTCGTCATAAAACATTATTTCCCTCCAACAAATACAGCGCACTCTAGAAACATTTGAAACTAATTCTGCGCAATACTGTTATAAGAGATCTAACATGCTTGACACCGTACCTCAAATTCAAGATAGTTTCAGAAAACGCCTCATTTCATATCAACGCACTTGCCACACGAATATATTAACGCAATGAATTAAATAACTTTAGTCAAACTTTTCGAAAATAGTGAAGAAAATGCGAGTAAAACACAGTGGCGTAGCATGAAATTTTGAGCAGGGGAAGCTAACTCAAGTTGTCTTTCATGCAATATGAGAAAACGAATTACAAAAATACAGTCTTAAAATAAATAGTAGTCAATGTCAAGTCAGCAGTCGAAGATTGGTTGGAACATAGTAAGTAACACCAACAAGACATGACCTCAAATGGTACGTAGTAAAATATGATTCCACAGTTTACACATATCTCTTAACAAATAGACATGTATAAGTATAACATTAGCTCACTCCCTGTCATACTTAGAGAAATCACAATATTAGTATCATTACGTAACTATGCGTCTGTCTTTTGGTTGTGTCCATCATTGACAGCAAGAGACTCTGTCATTTCTTTTTTAAATTACACTTTTGTTCGTAAGTCAGTCTTGATAATAAAATTGACCAAAAAAATTCAAGTAAATTAGTGTCAGGAACTGTTATTTCGCTCATTATTTATTATATCAGCCACAATGCACACTAACACTTCAACTGAACACAACTGACGAAAAGTGATAATTCGGAAACTACTTATTTCCAACGTTAAAGCTAGCTTTTTGCGAGCCTTGCGACTAGGGTAGTATAGTTAGAAAGGGATGGAAAATCTGCAGGGTGGATTACACAGAAGAAACCAGTCTGCTTGGAAGCTGGTGTGTGCAGGCTTCTTGTTTACTGCTGCATCACAAATCATCCTGAGCTGCCGCATCACAATATTTAACGGGTAAATATAAATTCTATTAAAATTAATAAATAATTTTGTCCATAAACTGGAGGTTTATTATGAAATTATTATTAACTGGGGAAGCTAAGCTTTTTAGCTTACATTGACGCTACGCCACTGGTAAAACAGTCTTTTCAATAATAAATCTTGTACCGTGAATTAAAGACATAAATATTTTAACTTTACGCAATTCAAAGTGTACCCCTGTAAAACTTCTTCGATGATTTCAAATCTCTAATTAGTTATATTAGGTGAGATGTGCTATAAGTATAGCCTACATTAAGCTTACAATAAGCAATTTATTTTTATACAGTTATTCGGCTTAAATTCATTAAAAAAATAACACAACATTTTCGTACTTTATTTTCTCTAACAACGAAACACATAAATGATATTGGCAGACCTGATTTTTAATTTGAGGCTCAAATCATGAAGATTAAGAGCAAATACCTACATTAAGGAACCCTTTCTGCCCTTCGTGTCTACTCACGGTGTAATATGTCAAATTGATATCTCCGATACGACGCAATAATTACAGCAGGACATTAGGCTTAATGGCAGTCACACAACAAATGGACCGGTAGTAACTGTAGGTGACATCTGCAGCCAAGATGAGAGCGGGAGAGAAATGGAGTATCACATCCAATCAAGTGCACAATGAAACGGGGGAGGGGGCTATGACAGTCGTTATTGTTACAAGTAAATGATGCTGGCATCATAGTCTGCTCTTTCAGATTACCAGTCTTCTGTGAAGCTTCCTCTCATCATACAGGACTCGTACAGAGTAAGGATATATCATGTAGTGATTACATTTCCGATATCGCAATTTGCTTTGTGCAATGGACACTCATGACGAAAAAGCGAAGGGAGGAAGAAGTAATGATTACATACTAAGAAAAGGTCTATTTTCGCGGAAAGATGTTAGATTAAGTTTCTCTCTAATGCTCACCTAGAAGTTCAACTCAGCTTATTTGTCAGCAGTCGGTCCAGGTTCGATTCCAGGTCAGACTTGGGGTTTTCCATGAATGACGCTTAAGGTTAATAGGTTTGCGCCAGTGTTGCCATATTTAGCGATAAGTCGCTAAATCTAGGGAATTTTGAATCAATCTCGGCGACAAATTTTGTAAAATACGATTAGCGACTTTTCTGTTGGTTTTTATATTCTTCCACTTTTTTCTTTCTTTTAAGTTAAAACATTCAACTGAAGTCATGCACTTCCTAGTTTTAGAACAGGTATGACTAAGTCGTCTAATGATTCATACGTGAAAGCCCTGATTTCATATATTTGTGATTAGTGATGAAAGATGCTCATTCAGTGATTCTCACAGGTTAGGTCTCTCTCTCAATGCTACTGCTCCAACATCCATAAAAGATGACAACTTTGATTGACACGTGACGAGTCGCGAGTCGCAGCTACGCGGAGATTATCCACTCCGAACCGATCCGAAGCAATTGAGTTTTGAAATTTTGTGCCGACAGTTCGTGTGAAGCAAATGAGACTGTAGCTTTTGTTGGTTTTAATATATTTTAACATAATTATATTTAAAAAGTGTTAGATTTCACAAACAAATTTGTGGTCAAACGCTTAGGTGAAAATTTCCACACTTACAATTCGTCAAATGTGTAGCGTCAATGATAGGATCAAGTGTAGTGTATTCACAATCAGCTGTTCCCACACCTTCCACCTCAACATCACAGCCGTCAACAACACAACCAGACTCCGCAGAAGAGAGTCACGATGAGGAAATTATATTGTAATTTTTTTATTACTGAACAATGTAACTTTTATTTAAAGCAGCAATAATTCCTTTCTACAATTCACCTTAAACGCTCTCGTCAACAATGGGATTTGCTCTCCACACAGTAACACAGTATTCGTTATTGCACTCCACAGACGACAATGACAATTTACTTGGAATATTGAGAACAACAATGAACTGAACATTAACTAATGTTCACAAAGCACTATTTACAAATCAGAACTGTCAGTTCTCAGTTCACAGTTCTTCTAGCTCAGTCACTCGAGTTCACAGTATCTCGAACCACAGACCTTCAGAGACGATCCGCTGAACTTCGAACTCAGGTCCCCCAACTGCGGTCCACTGCACTCGAACTCCGGGCTTCAGGCTCCACAGTTACGGACACAACTCAAGTCGCGCTCTGGTCTCGAAGCTGGCTTCACTGCTACACAAGACTGGCTTGCTGTCCACTGACTCACTCTCTGACTGAATGACTGTATGACTCTCGCGTTCACTTGCGTCTTCTCTTTTATAACCAAACTATCGTTGCGAGAAAGTACGAGTTCTAGATAGTTCGCGATCTCGAATAGTCGATAGATGCCTAGAAGATCTCCACGGATGTCAGGATGGCATTCTCGAATAATCTCGCACGCTGCTGCTCCCCTCCTTCACCGCGCGTAGCCATGCCCCAGGAGGCAGATGCGCGCGCAACCCGCCCAAAACACGGCCGACTTTGCACTTCCTTCTGCTGGTCGTGAGTTCGAATCTCACGTCGCTGTCACAATATTTTTCTTCGAATATATATGTTTTTCTTATTTTTACTTAGTGATATTTATTATTAATTTTTAGCGACATTTCTGGGGATTTTTTTTAACAAACTTTGGAGAGATTTAGCCACTTTTTGCTGAAAAGTTAGCGAGATTAAAGGGTGATATGTTGGCAACAGTGGTTTGCGCTGAGGTTTTTTCGTGTTTCTCCCGTTTATATATTTTAGGAATCAATATCATTCCAGTCCAGCTTCATTCCATGATAATTTTATTGCATTCGCCGATAGCCGTCTCGTGATTCATTGTACATTGTACAGCTCATTAAGAGTAATGTATAAAATGCTACCCGCATAAGTGGCCTGTGCGGAGAGGAAGGAGAAGGGAGAGGCACTGTTATCTCACCAATTGTCGGAATACAGTGGGGGGATTCTAACAATGGTTTGCTTAAACATTTAACATAAAAAAATAGAGTAAGACAAAACTCCTCGGCTGAAGATGTCTAACTAAACTTTGTCATTTCTGTCTATGTTTTCGTCTAATTGCAGTAAGCAAGCAAGCTTAAAATTGATTATTTTATTTTCTATTTCAGTTTAAATTAAATTTATAATCTTGCTTATGTTCAGAGACAATTTTACTTTCCTAAAATCGTCACTTTTTTCCCTGAACTGAGTACCTATTTCATTAACATACTTTATATCTAAAGGAGTTAAAAACAATTCTCCTTCTGTAAAAGGCTTCATTCATTTTTTAAATTATCCAGGTGAGAGCACAGCTAACCAGAAACTGTTATCGTTTAAGAGATTGACACTTGTGTCGGTTTTGTTCGTATTTTCTTGTTATAAATTTCTGAAAGCAGTAGTTACGTACTTGCCCTAAAATAAAATAAAAATTCTGCAATAAAATTATGTCAATTTATGTAATACGCAGTAGAAATACTTTACAATTTACACACGTTTACTTTAATATAGTTACGTGAACCAAAACGTTTTACACATTTCTGAAAAATGAATGAATTTGGAATATGTCTAACATACATACAGTAATTCTATAACAGTCTTCGAAGGAACACAAGTAATGTCGTTCGTTGTAATAGTAAGGCACACTTAATAATGTTAGAATACGTTACTCATTAATTTATTACTATTATTAATTTATTTACTTCCTAACTTACTTCTTTATTTACTTATTTACTTCCTAACTTCTTTATTTACTTCCTAACTTCCTTCTTTATTTACTTATTTACTTCCTTAATTACTTCTTCATTTACTTCCTAACTTACTTCTTTATTTACTTATTTACTTCCTTAATTAATTCTTTATTTACTTCCTAACTTACTTCTTTATTTACTTATTTACTTCCTAACTTACTTCTTTATTTACTTATTTACTTCCTTAATTACTTCTTTATTTACTTCCTAACTTCCTTCTTTATTTACTTATTTACTTCCTTAATTACTTCTTTATTTACTTCCTAACTTACTTCTTTATTTACTCCTAACTTCCTTCTTTATTTACTTATTTACTTCCTTAATTACTTCTTTATTTACTTTCTAACTTCTTTTTTTACTTATTTACTTCCTTAATTACTTCTTTATTTACTTACTAACTTACTTCTTTATTTACTTATTTACTTCCTAAATTACTTCTTTATTTACTTCCTAACTTATTTATTTATTTACAACCTTATTTCCTGACTTCCTTACATCTTTATTCACTTACTCTTTTCCTAACTTAATTCTTTATTCACTTACTCTTTTCCTAACTTAATTCTTTATTCACTTCCTCACTTCCTAACTTACTTCTTTCTTCACTTTCACTTCCTAACTTACTTCTTTCTTCACTTTCACTTCCTAGCTTACTTCTTTCTTCACTTTCACTTCCTAGCTTACTTCTTTCTTAACTTTCACTTCCTAACTTACTTCTTTCTTCACTTTCACTTCCTAACTTACTTCTTTCTTCACTTTCACTTCCTAACTTACTTCTTTCTTCACTTTCACTTCCTAACTTACTTCTTTCTTCACTTTCACTTCCTAACTTACTTCTTTCTTCACTTTCACTTCCTAACTTACTTCTTTCTTCACTTTCACTTCCTAACTTACTTCTTTCTTCACTTTCACTTCCTAACTTACTTCTTTCTTCACTTCCACTTCCTAACTTACTTCTTTCTTCACTTCCACTTCCTAACTTACTTCTTTCTTCACTTCTACCTTCACTTTTCTTTCTTTCTTTCTTTCTGTTTTTCTTTCTTTCATTCATTTATTTATTTATTTTTTAATTAATTTATTTATTATTATTTATATGTATTTATTTACTTCTTTATTTGTTAATATATTTGTTTATGAATGTATTAATTAATTCACTGACCTCTTTATTATTTATTTATTTATATATATTTACTCTTATTTGTTCATTAATGTATTAGCTTATTTATTACATTATGTAGTATTCTGCCCAAGAACAGGTCTTTCACTGCAAACCCAGTATTCTCCAATCTTTCCACATATCTTAAAGTCGTCTATCATCTAATATCTCCTTCTGCCCCGAAGAATTTTATGTATGTAGGTATTTACTTATTAGTTATGTATTCATGTTTTTATGTATTAATTAATTAATTCATTCATTCATTCATTCCTTGGGGTTCAAATTATAGTGTTAGATTTAAATCGAGCTTCCACTAACCTCCAATTAAACCGTTATAATATCTTATCTTAAATTTGAATGATATTCACAGACTTCAGTATCATTTCTCACACTAACAACAGTTTTCCTATGTTTACCCGTGGACGTCTAATTCTCGCTATTTTAATTCGTATTATTTAAAGCAGCGGATCAGTTTCTCCCACAAACTGTTCGAATGGTAAGCGTTTTCCGATGAAACAGTTTACAGACGATATATCACAGAGAGTTATCCTTTTTTAATAGGTTGTTTTACGGCGCTTTATTAATTTCGTTGGTTATCTAGTTTCTGAGTGAAATGAAGGTGACAATACCAGCGAAATATGTCCAGTTACCCAGCATTTGCTCTTAATGTGTTGAATTAAAATCTCGGAAGAAACCTTAACCAGGTAACTTATACCAACCAGGATTTGAACCCGGACCAGCTCGATTCATAGTCAGAGGTGCCGTCGTTTACTTCACAGCGGTGAACAGTGCTATCCTGCTTACAACAATCTAAGTACCATGAAATTACAATTCCTGTGGGAGACGCAATATATTCAGACATTAAGATTGTGAATTGCAGTTTCTAATTACACACGCATACAAAAGGACTCAGGCAGCAATTAAGAGCACAAGTGCTCCCTAGGTGATCGTAACCATTCCAATCCCCTTCCTTACAACACAAAGGCGCCGTGCTTTCTCCTCACACTAGGTATTATTCAATAAGCATGCTTTCATTTACAACGGCTACTAAATGATTCAGGTAACAAAGCAATATTACATACTGTACCTATACACAAAAGCTGTAATGCAAGCTACAATAACTGTTCTACACTGTGTCTTGCTAGCAGACAGAATAGTCGTGTTTCCTAGATGTGCTATATTAACCATTTCAATCATACAGCAAATAAAATTCATCAATGTTATGTAGAGATCCGTTAAATTTCAGCCAATCAAAGCCAGTCAAATACGACAACGCAACATTATCGTTTACATTTTATCGAATAAAATTTATCTGTAGTAATGTCACGAGAGGTCTGAGATCTGCCGATAAATCCACGAGCGAAGCGAGTGGATTTATCTGGGAAATCTCAGACCTCGAGTGATATTTATTAGGACTATTTCGTGAATAAAATAAAAATTTAAATAATATATCCCTAAAATTCGATCGCAAAATGTTAATAATTGTATATTAACGAATACTTAACCTATTCAGACATTGTGAAGTTGAAATACTCGTAGATGAATATCGATTATTGCAATAAAGAAATTCGATGTTATTATTCGGTAATGCCAACTGCGAAAAGCGAAATACAGGTTTAACATTGTTAATTACATGTACTGCAATTTTCTCTTATTATAAAAAATACATTTTCATTATCTGCTGAAATCATAATTTAATTTAACAGTAACCGTGAGGACAGCTATATACCAATGCTTATGTATTCACAGTGAGACATGTTGCTACACAGTGAAGCCATCTCTGAATAGATAGGCCTAATTAAAACACGAATTTTTTTACGGCATACGAAAGGCAGTTTGATCAAAGACATTATTACTATGCAAGGTCTTTGAGTTTGATATGCGATGATGTTACATAAATTTGAACGTCTATTAATTGTTTAATTTCAATACAAATGTTATAGGCCACAATTTTATAGGTTACGTTAGGCCTACCTGTGGAAGCAGGACCAATGTCAGCTGTGCCTTGTTTCGACCGTTACTTACAATGAGTGCTACACGAAATCATTTTTTATAGCTCGACAAACGCATTCTCGCTGTAGTGTGTAACGGAACTAAAGCTGCATCTACACAGTTCAATATTCCAATCGCGTATGCGTGCAATCTGGGAAGAATAGAATCAAGTTTAAAAGGTACGTTCAATTAAGATGCATAAATATTTTGTGTCTATATGGTGCGCCATTTTGAACGTGGTCTTCACTGCGTAAATATATTAATTAATATTAAATATCAATCTTGCATTCATTGCTTTAAAGTTGAAAGAAAAGTTTAACCGTGTAGTTGCATCTTAATGTATTCATGGTCATCAATTTACGGGGAAACAGTTGGCGACAACGACTAAACAAAAGAACGACCATGCGATAAATTGATAGCGATAAATCTAGCAGCAGAAATTATCGCAAAGTCTGACTGTGATTGGTTGGAATTCAAAATTTCATTAGGCCTACACTTCATCGGTCTAAAATGGAATGACGCCATATAAACGAAATAGTCTACAGTAATTTCACTAGAGGTTTCGATTTATCTAGGCTGTATAAAATCAAAACTCCAGTGGGATTTAATTGCTTAGTTACACGATTAGAAGAAAGTGTGTAAAGATTAGAAAATAGTATATAAAGATTAGAAGAAATATAAATAATAAAATATTAATTGATTTACTAAAATACTAAACTGTCTTGAAAATGAATTGTTGCATATCTCATCATTACAAATATTCCACCAGATGACAGTAGTATGTTATTTTTTTGTTTTATTTATTTATTTATTTATTTATTTATTTGTTTGTTTGTTTGTTTGTTTGTTTATTTATGTCTATAACACGGCAAAGCCCCAATTACAATAGACAGTATAGATATTTGTTTAAAACATAGCAGATAACATGAAAAAAGAGATAAAAACAACGCAAATGCAGGATACAAGTGTAAATACAAATTAAAAATTAAAAAAAGAACAGACAAATAGATACTACCTACATAAAAGACACAGATATAAATGTAAATGAAAAATACAAAATAAAAATGAATGAGAAATAGATAAGTATAGAAATCATGGCCAAAAATGTAAAATGTAGCTATAATTGGCAAATTACTGAGTAACAATATAGCAATATTATTTAAAATCAACTACTTTCAGTATATTAATAAGAAAATGTTTATATTTCATGTAAGAAATGCTGAAATATAGATCCCATGTTTTACATATTTCAATGAAATTTTAACACTGGTGAATTTTTATGTGCTGAAGTGTTTGTTTTTTTTTATAACATAACAATTGACGATTTCTTAGATGTGATGTTCTAGCGTTAATCTGGATTTGTGATAATAATTCGCTATTTCGCTATTATATTATGGTCGGCTGTTTTCTTGTTATCAGTTGTGCCAACTATACAATCATCATTGAACCCTATGAACGATTACTACCTTGAATTTGTTGATTCTTACATTTTTCTGGTGTCTCAACTTGTAAAATTTTTTTATACTTTGTAGACCTACCAAATGATATTTTTTCTTACTTCTCAATTCTTTATATTTTCAATTTTTATTTTATTACTTGTTCTCCTCTTTACAAAAGTCCTCATATATGAATATATGTATACGTCATTGCACAAAATTATGAATTAATAATTGTATAAGAACTAAAATAACTACACATTGCAGGATTAAAGTATATGGTAATCAATTTTCCTCACCATTACTTCATAATTAACCCATTCATTAACTCACTTTGCCTATATGAGTGAAGTCGTTCTTCCGCTGCGGTAAGTCCAAGAATCATAATAAGTACAAGTAATAGATGGCACAATTATCTATCTACGTATAAGGGATATTCCAAATATCTAACAAGATCCCTTTATTTTACAAGTAGAAATTAAGTCTGTAAATGTTTTCGCAATAATATACTTTACTTATTTATACCATACTTCATAACACTAAGCTTTCCTTCACATCTCAGTATGAAATATTTCTCTTATGTTACAGTTCAACTTTGTGGGGAAGCTACTTGGACCCAAAGGAAACTCCCTGAAGAGGCTCCAAGAAGACACAATGACAAAGATGGCGATTCTTGGCAGAGGTTCCATGAGAGATAAACACAAGGTAAGTTATGTATCACGTCAAAGCTGTCTTTGTAGGCTTTCTGTTACTCTGTCTTAATGAAAGCGTATGCTCTCACATTCCTAATTGAAACGTTCTAGCACCACTGAGGTAAGTGAATATGGAGATAGTATGCATATATACAGGGTGATTCAACTAACCTGTTGGGTTTCATTTTCGGAAATTAAAGATAATTAAGCAACACTGCCTTTAGTATTGATATAATAAGATTGTAATGAAATTATTGCCATCGGCATGATTTATGTGAATAGGCCTAAATATAAAATCATTCTTCCTCGTTTCTTTCAATTTTTAACTAGACCTATGTTCGAGCATAGGTAAAGTAATGACGGAGTAGTGAACGTGATGTAATTGCAATTATATTTGTGGGACGAGCTACTGAGTTTGGTCAATTTTGCATATTTTCTTCGTTTTTTAAATATGATGCCAAAAATCTCAGGTTTCTTGAAGAATAATGTAGTGAAGATTTCATCGCGATATCTTTATTCTGTTAGAAATTTATTTTATCAAATGTGCTTACTATATTCAGGATACATATTATAAACTATATATTGGTTTCACCGCAAACCGCAGCTTTTACATTTTAGCGTAGTAAAAATATCTCCAGAATAGCTAAACGTATGATTAAATTTGCAACATTTCATGCAGAGACGTGTTAAAAATGTGTCCGAAAGTTCATTACTCTAGGTATAGATTGTTCTAAGTCCAACTTTTAGAAAAAGAAGATTTGCCTCTAATTGTGTTTCATGTCTGCATATGATAATAAGATATATATATTTTTTAGACTAATGACTTTGTGTCAAGTGTCCGGGCAATAAATAAATACACAAATAAATACATAAATACATAAATAAATACATAAATAAATAAATAAATCAATAAATAAATCAATAAATAAATAAAATAAATAAATTGAATAAATAAATTATAAAATAAATAAATAAATACATAAATACATAAATAAATAAATAAATAAATAAATAAATAAATAAATAAATAAATAAATAAATAAATAAATAAATATTTGTCAAGCCAACTTTCCAATCCCATTCTTGAGAAAAAAACTCCAACTGCGACCTTGTCCGCCACAAATGTCACTATGGATTTTTCAATGAATAAGCCTAATCCTAGGCCTGCCCGGGATTCAAATCCGGACCTGTTGAAGGTGTGACCACTCGGCCACCACAGGTCATGTTACCAATAATGTAGCGTAACTCTGAAACTAAGTATTTTCAGAATCATGTTAATAATAAATATTATCATAGTTGTCAAATATTGTTGTTAGAAATACGTCCCCAAAATATTGTATGACACTAATTCATATACACTCTGTATACCATTATTCCATAGTAGCGTCAATGATGATGACGACGATTCATGAAACTTGCGGAAATAATTATTGCAAATTCGAAATTTCCAGTCTTTTAGGTTTTGATTAAGGACAGAAGAGAACATTTCACTAATCGGCTGGGTGATTTCTGTTCCTGGATATAGTCAATAAATTTGAAAGCCCGCACTGCAATATTATCAACCCGTTTAATAGAGCTAATGGCCGGCTCGATTGATAATGATGATGAATGATATCAAGTGAGTGACTGCCGAATTTTCAAGCGATGTCTAGGCCAATTATTTTGCTACCAGACAAATTTGCGGTAGAAATTAACAAATTATACTAATAAGCTATAATGTAGTATGGTGTACACAGTGCCTAGTTTATCGCTTTCCGTGCCTATTAAATAGTGGTTGGAGGACCGAATCCCGCCTAGAGGGATGTACAATATTTACATCTGCCATTTCATCAGAGAAGTGTTATTAATATTCCGCTGTTCTCTGAGTTCCAGGGGCATTTTTCCTGATTGCCAATATGAGCAATTTATAAAGTATCGAACTAATTATGTGCGCTAAAGTACATGAGTAATATATCAACTCGACTTAATAATAACAAACTTTTAAATAATTAAAAGTTCAAATTAATAACAGATTAATTTACAATGATGAATAATTCTGTTAATTACTATCCCAATCCTAATTTATAAAATATTTGCAAAACAATATTAAACCGCGATTTCATGTCCCCACGTAGCTGACAAGCAAACATTCTCATGGGGCAGATAAAGTTTTTTTTTTCTTTCATCATGTCAATAATGTGAAAAGAAGTGCTTACACAAATTTTGGCCACTCGACCACAATTATTAGGGCTGTAAAAAATAAGTACACCAGGAGCCGTTAACAGAAAGAAAACACAATTTCATTTGAACAAATTGAAACAGACACAGCAATTGTTGAGGTATTTTTCAACATATTCCCCACCGGAATTGAGACATTTGTCATATCATGGTATTGACAGAGAGGTACAGACGGCTGTCAAATGCTGATTCCATCCCAGGCGGCTGACTTCCACGACACAAGGATACAAAAATTGATCTCACTGTATGATAAATGTCTCAATTCCAGTGGGGGATATGTTGATAAATAGCACAGCAATTGAGGACCGTTTTTGCAAAACTTGCTAACTGAAAAAAACTAAATGTTACAGGAGACACAAAAAACTGAATGGAGACAAGTAAGTTACAGATGTAACGATCACACTTTGACACACTACAATGAAGAGAAATAATTCAATTTTACTAAGATGCCTTTAATATCGTGTAGAGGCCTGCCTTATGTTAACAAATCCACGAAAATCTCAATTTAGCAAATTTTGCAGTTAGCAAGTTTTGCAAAAACGGTCCTCAATTGCTCTATCTGTTTCAGAAAATCTTTTCATGCAATTGTGCTTTTCTTATTTAAACGACCCCGGGGAAAATCACTTTCTGAACGGCCTCGTAATAGCGGTCGAGTGGCCAAAATTTGTATAAGCACTTCTTTTGGCATTATTAATATGGTGGAAGGAAAAAAATTAACTTTTTTATCTGCCCCCCTCAGAATGTTTGCTTGTAAGATTTGACATATTTAATTAATAAATATCCAGAAATAAAGCAGAAATGGACTATACTTTTATCACTTAAATAAAACACAATTCAACTCCTGAAGTATATTAGTTGCCAGAGAAACTTGTTAATGGACTGATTGGTAGAGAAATATTTATCTTTGCCACAATCCTCAGGAGGACCTTGGGTTTGGCTCAATCATCTGTCAAATTGAGTAAGGGTTATTTTCCAGTGTTAAAACGCGTTCACAACTTTCAGTGTTGGAATATCAGGCTCATTTCTCCATCATTAATTTGAACTTAATTCATCATTATTCAATAGCTTCAGGTCTACAAAGGAAAAAACTCTAATCGACTTGCACACAGATGGTATCTTTCTAAGAAGGTTGTAGAATCTTAGTGGAACAGAATACAATGGTTTAAAACGCAAATCTAGAAGGATTAATTTAAGAACACTTAAGATCAAATATATTTTAATGTACCGAAGTACATATGATATTTCCATGCAGATATTCTGCGTCATACGATGAAAGAGTAATGGAACGGAGAAAAATTCTTCTCTCCGGCGCCGGGATTTGAACCCGGGTTTTCAGTTTTACGTGCTGATGCTTTATCCACTAAGCCACGTCGGATTCCACCCCGGCGTCGGAAGAATCGTCTCAGCTTTAAGTTCCAACTCTTGGGTTCCCTCTAGTGGCCGCCCTCTGCACTACGTCATAGATATCTATGAATCTAGGACCGAAGTCCACACATATTCTGAGGTGCACTCGTTATGAGTGACTAGTTGGCCAGGATCCGACGGAATAAGCGCCGTCTTAAATCACGAAGTGATTTACGCATTATCATATATCCGGTGTGGCTTAGTGGATAAAGCGTCAGCACGTAGAGCTGAAAATCCCGGCGCCGGAGAGAATTTTTCTCCGTTCCATTACTCTTTCATCGACTTAAGATCAAGTTACTTACAAGAATACCATCCTACGCGCTACAACAATCAATCCCACAACAGGAGTGATAAGGACAATAGCATCGGTCTGAGGTGTAAGCCTTCTAACCTCGCATCCTTCGAAGAAAGAAAAAAGCAATGTCCGACATAATACGAGTATATATGTACCCATTTTGTACCAGAAGAAATTCCACTAGGTAAGATTCAATAATAAGTTGAAGAAAGTTCAGATATATGTATGACACATTCCAGGAAGAAGAATGAGAAGTTTTTCAAAGACTTACCACTATTGTTAATATACAATGTTGAGCATTTAGTACCCTTAACATTAAAAGCATAAGGATATTGTCGTATATTTGACCTTTCTGTATTGAACATTACAGGTAATTTCGTCCAATATAAAAGGTCCAGTCAAAAACGTTCAAGGAATTTAGCCCAAGTAGTAACTGTCCAAAAAGCATAAATGTCATAAATGTAATACATTCCAATATACGAAAAGGTCCGATATAAAAAGGCCAATACGTAAGAAAGTCCAATGTGCAATAATATAGATAAATACGGGTGTTAAAAAAGTATCCAATATTTTAGGAGGTGATAGTATGCATCAAAACAAGAAAACAATGTCTAATAAACATGGGTCCAACAACACATACTTTCAGAGATCTGAACACTTGTTCATAAGAGGTGCTCAATGTGACGTCCATTTATGGCAATGCATTTCTCTGCCCTACAATACGGCAGGCTACTAGATAATCATACCGTAGTTGACACCCCTGGCATGGAATAATGATACGTCGCAAGGAATACTGCAACAAAAGTCTGGTTGCGGATATGAGCGGGGTTCAGCAGATATGGTGTTGTGAATTTTCGTAATCAGCATGTGTAGACTGATGAAAATCCCCATGCAGTTGTATGTAGAAACAAGGCATCAGCACCGATTCTCAATCAACATATGGGCAGGCGTTCTTGGTGTTATCACAGAGATTAACTGGGGATCGTTATCAGAACTTTCTTATTAATGTATTAACAAAAAATTTCGAAGAGTACGTGATTCCTTACGCCAAAGAGCACAGAAATGCATTGCCATGAATGGACGTGATATGGAGCACCTCTCATGAACAAGTGTTCAGATCTCAGAAAGTATGTGTTGTAGCACCCATGTTTATTAGACATTATTTTCTTGTTTTGATGCATATTAGCATCTCATAAAATATTGGATACTTTTTTTAACACTCTGTATAATATGTCACTTTATTGAAAATCTCAAACAGCAACAAAGCCGAACAGAAACTATGGCCTTACAAGTATTTGCAGGTACACTAATATAAAACAACCCCTAAATGAAAGGTGCATAGAGAACCAAAAAAATCGCCGTTCTAGTAAACAACTGCCAGGAATGAAACACAGACGTTAGATCCTTTTTATAATGTCCACAATTTTAATGTCCATTTTATTATGGCCATTACATTAAAGTCCATTATACAATGTCCATAAATATATGTCCAATGAAGTATGTGTCTACTTTATTTTAGTCTAATTGCACAAATTTTATGTCCATATTTTTATGTCCACTACATGATCGTAAAATACATTATTTTCATCTACAAATTTACTTCAATTTCTTACTCAATCTCTTCTGCCTGTTGATCTTCATGCAGTTCACATGATAACTAATAGCTTTGAAGTAAGTTCTGATGTGTCCTTCTTCGTTGTAGTGGTTGTAATTCCGAACAATCTCTTCAACTCGACTGAAATTCTTTAGGTACGATCTTTTAATAGGGTGTCGCACATTCAAATGCCCGCCAAGCAATTGGATTATTATAATTTAATTATTCCTTTGGTTTTTCTTGATAAATTCCATGAATTTCCAGACCGACACGTGATGTGTTACGATGTGTTTCTGAAAGCGGTTATGCCAGTCCTCGACTACGTTAGTTGTTTGATGTTGTCCTGCCAGAACCTGATTGTAAGTGTTCCATATATCAGGTGCGAATCTAGGTGGCATTGCTGTTCTTGTTCCTCGAGCACTTGTTCCTCGGATGCAAGTTCTTTCCTTGTATAATGCTAAATCCATTACGTCAGGTTCAATATTATCTATAAGGCTATCAAAAATAACCTGAACAACTTCCAGTGGTACAAAACCAATTGACATGAAAGTGGACTTAAATAAATGCGGACATAAATAAAAGTGGACATAGGCCTAAATGAAAGTGGGCTTAAATAAAAGTTGACATAACAGTCATGGGCCCAAAAAAATGGACGCACATAAAATGTGGACATAAATGAAAGTGGACAAAAATATTAGAGGACATAAGTCATATGGACATGGTTTCAATGGACTTAACGTCTTGGAAGCGCCAGCAATATGAAGCTGAAAATGACTTACCTCGCTATTTGAGAGCAATTTCGTATCATTTAAAATTATACAGTAACTCAGATGAACTTGAAAATGTTGCCGATGACACATTATGTTACCTTGTGTATCCGAGATCCGCAATAATTTATGGTTTATGAGGTTTCTGTTATAAATATTGTACAGGGCTAGCACAAATGATTTAAGCGATTTCATTGTCATGCATTATGAAAAGTATGAAGCCTACAGTATTGAAACATGTAGGCCTACCAATGAATAGAGACACTCGCCAATTTTTGAAGCTACAACTGCTAGGTACAAGTGCTCGATGTGCCCCACTCGTGTCACGCGACAAACATCGACACGGTAGTCCAACTCCACACACGCCGGAGCATATCCCGGTCAACACTAGCCACAGCCGAACAGATCCGATTCTTCTGGTCATCAATATTAACTTGCAAGGGTGGTACATAAATTTGATCTTTAACAAACCCCCATAGAAAAAAAATCAAATGCGATCAAATCAGGCGACCGGGGAGGCCAGCGGATAAGACATTGATCTTTGTTAGAGGGCCGTTCAACCCAACGTTGAGGGAGATGCTGATTATTAAGGTAATGGCGCACTTCAAGATGGAAATGTGCTGGAGCCCCGTTTTGTTGAAATAAAAACCTTGGTTTATCTTCAAAGCATCAACCACTGCGTCAACATGTCCAAATAAGATAGGCCAGTACAACGTGTTTTCAGCAAAAAAGAAGGATCCCTACCTAGACGCCTAGCTGTCACACAGTGTACTGAGATATTTCCGCGAAACTTTAAACGAAACTTGGATAGTGTCTCTTTTCATTGGTATATGTTTCAATACTGTAGGCTTCATACTTTTCATAATACGTGACAATGACATCGCTTAAATCATTTGTACTAGCCTTGTACTATCAAATAAAGTTATATTACTCGTTACGTGAGTAATTGTGTTCTTACATTATACACTCAGGGACAAAAAAAAAAAACCGGACACTTTAATATTTGCTGGTATTTTGCAAAACATTATCTTCTCATACAATATTATGGTAGACATCTGTTGTTATGGAGACGTGTTGATTGTTTTTTGTTTTATAAACAAGCCATTACAATCAAATATTCCAATTTTGCTTTCGAGTCTCAGCTATAAGAATTTTATCTCAACCATTTTGTGCTTCATTATCGTTATCATTCGTTATTTCTTTATTTTTACATTTTCTGAGTTTAAGTGGGGTTGTAATATTTGTCTTAAAACAAGATGCGACCTGAAGATGTGGCTCGAGCTGTAGCCCTTTACGATGATGGACGCAGTGTACGTTACATTGCAAATGTTATGAATATGGCTAGAAGCACAACCCATGATGCCATAAAACGGTATAGAGAGACCCTAGAATATACCAGAAGACCAGGTGCGGGTCGTCCAAGAGCTACAAATCCAAATGAAGACAGGTATATTGTGTTGAGAGTTCTTAGGGAGCGCAACCTGCCAGCTACTAGTGTAGCCCAGCAATTTGTTAACATGCATGGACGCCCAATTTCGGCCAAAACAGTTAGAAGGAGGTTGAAAGCAAGTGGACTGATACCAAGTAGACCTGCAACTGGTCCCAGACTTCTCAGGATGCATCGAGTTGAACGACTGCGTTTTGCAAATTATCACAGGGATTGGAGAAATGGACAGTGGAGTTGTGTTCTGTTCACCGATGAGTCCTGTTTCAATCTGTGCTCACCTGATGGACGTGAAAGAGTTTGGAGAAGGAGGGGAGAACGATTTTCACAGTGTTGCATTTCTGAAAATTTGCCGTATGGAGGTGGTGGAGTGATGGTTTGGGCAGGAGAGTGTACGGATGCTCGTACAGAGTTGGTTTTTGTTGAAAATGGAAGACTAACAGCTGATAGGTATATAAATGAATGTTTGGCTGATCATGTTGTGCCATTTGGCCAATTTGTAGGCGATAATTTTGTTTTAATGCATGATAATGCACGGCCGCATATTGCCCATGCGGTCGGAGTTTATCTCCAACAAGTGGGAATCCATGTTCTTCCATGGCCAGCAAGGAGTCCAGACATGAATCCAATTGAACACGTGTGGGACTTGCTGGGACGGCGTGTTAAGAATAGACGACCGCGACCAGAATCGTTACAAGAGTTGAGGCGAGCACTTGGCGAAGAATGGGAACTTATTCCTCAAGAAGACATTGCTAACCAAATTGAGAGCATGCCAAGACGTATGGATGCAGTTATTCAAAACCAGAGGGGGTAATACCCGTTACTAAAAAGAGCTTTTAATGTTTAAGGCACCATAAAATGAAAAAACAGTTAGACCAAACGATGCCATAGTTATACACCCTTTGTAATTTTTTGTAAATTTTCTCATCAGAGATTTTTTTTTTCAAATGTTATCGTATAACGTGCTAAATGAAACATTTTGTTTAAATGGGTTTTGTTTCATTTTGAAATAATTGGAAACAAAATACAAGCAAATATAGAAGTGTCCGGTTTTTTTTGTCCCTGAGTGTATTTATATTGAACTCTTTCATACAATCACATGGACATTTTCGTTGATTGAACAATTTTACTATTGGTCTTAATTACAGTATGGACATTTTTACGTTGGACATTATATAACAAGTCTTTTCAGTATACTGGACATTTTCGTAATATACATTAACCCTTAAATTGGCAAAACATCATTTCTCACACTAGTTTATTAAACCGTGTCGGACTGTAAAGAAAACAACCATCGCAATGTCCATATTTTATATGTTCTACAATATTATACTTACTTACAAATGGCTTTTAAGGAACCCGAAGGTTCATTGCCGCCCTCACATAAGCCCGCCATCGGTTCCCTATCCTGTGCAAGATTAATCCAGTCTCTATCATCATATCCCACCTCCCTCAAATCCATTTTAATATTATCCTCCCATCTACGTCTCGGCCTCCCCAAAGGTCTTTTTCCCTCCGGTCTCCCAACTAACACTCTATATGCATTTCTTGATTCGCCCATACGTGCTACATGCCCTGCCCATCTCAAACGTCTGGATTTAATGTTCCTAATTATGTCAGGTGAAGAATACAATGCGTGCAGTTCTGCGTTGTGTAACTTTCTCCATTCTCCTGTAACTTCATCCCGCTTAGCCCCAAATATTTTCCTAAGCACCTTATTCTCAAACATCCTTAACCTATGTTCCTCTCTCAGAGTGAGAGTCCAAGTTTCACAACCATATAGAAGAACCGGTAATATAACTGTTTTATAAATTCTAACTTTCAGATTTTTTGACAGCAGACTAGATGATAAAAGCTTCTCAACCGAATAATAACAAGCATTTCCCATATTTATTCTGCATTTAATTTTCCCCCGAGTGTCATTTATATTTGTTACAGTTGCTCCAAGATATTTGAATTTTTCCACCCCTTCGAAGGATAAATCTTCAATTTTTATATTTCCATTTCGTACAATATTCTGGTCACGAGACATAATCATATACTTAGTCTTTTCGGGATTTACTTCCAAACCAATCGCTTTACTTGCTTCAAGTAAAATTTCCGTGTTTTCCCTAATCGTTTGTGGATTTTCTCCTAACATATTCACGTCATCCGCATAGACAAGAAGCTGATGTAACCCGTTCAATTCCAAACCCTTCCTGTTTTCCTGAACTTTCCTAATGGCATATTCTAAAGCGAAGTTAAAAAGTAAAGGGGATAGTGCATCTCCCTGCTTTAGCCCGCAGTGAATTGGAAAAGCATGAGATAGAAACTGACCTATACGGACTCTGCTGTATGTTTCACTGAGACACATTTTAATTAATCGAACTAGTTTCTTGGGAATACCAAATTCAATAAGAATATCATATAATACTTCCGTCTTAACCGAGTCATATGCCTTTTTGAAATCTATGAATAACTGATGTACTGTACCCTTATACTCCCATTTTTCTCCATTATCTGTCGAATACAAAAAATCTGCTCAATAGTCGATCTATATCAATATTATAGTACTGTGATATTTTAATTTTCCTACCAATTTTTTTATATTGTTCTATTAAAATTATAGCATACAGCCTATTAACCTGTTGTATTCTATAGAATACTTTGCGAATTTAAGGGTTAAAAGCATGGACATTTTTGTATGCTGGACTTTTCTGTATTGGACATTATCTCTGTTCACCGTGGTTCTTCTACCACACACCAATTTATCTCTTTGTCAATATACTGTACTAGATTGCCCCGCAGATTGCCTGACTGTTACAATCACTACCCCAAACCCCATAATATTGCGATACCGCTCCCCGCTCTCTTTGCAATGCAACGTCAAGTACAAATGCGAGTCACGTCTTCTGTATTTGAAACCTCGTTCTGTACAAAGCTAATTTCCTCTACCATCCTTTGCATTCATCTAACTACAACACATCTTTCCTACCCATTCTCCTCGAATTTACATTTTCAATACCATTTGAAAACCATATCTTGTGAAAATTGAGTAATGTTTTTCAATGCCTGATTAAGATAATTTTTAAATAAACACTATTAGAGTTTGTAAACTCAAAACAGGATCGTGCTTTGTTTAAGAAGTGTCAAAATAGCAATATCATCAAGATAAAACTACTGATTATATAGAGCTGGTGAGATTGGTGCCATCTGTATGGATGACACAGAATGTCTGCATGCCGTTAAGAGCAGCTACAAATGTTGTACGTGACTCTATTATTACAATATTCTCTGATAACTCGCATTGAGGGAGTAGGCACATCACTAGTTATAAAACTGTGTCAGATATTTCATGTTTTTAATATTAGGTGCGGTGTTAGGTGGCTATGTAAACATAGATAGGATAGTTTTTACACGATATTAGTTCTCAATATAGAGGGTTATTTTAATTTCTTGTTAGGATGATTTAAGAGTGCTCTGTTACTGCAAACAGTAAATCCGTACCTAATGCAATACTTACTTACTTACAAATGGCTTTTAAGGAACCCGAAAGATCATTGCCGCCCTCACATAAGCCCGCCAGCGGTCCCTATCCTGTGCAAGATTAATCCAGTCTCTATCATCATACCCCACCTCCCTCAAATCCATTTTAATATTATCCTCCCATCTACGTCTCGGCCTCCCTAAAGGTCTTTTTCCCTTCGGTCTCCCAACTAACACTCTATATGCATTTCTGAATTCGCCCATACGTGCTACATGCCCTGCCCATCTCAAACGTCTGAAATTTAAGTTCCTAATTATGTCAGGTGAAGAATACAATGCGTGCAGTTCTGTGTTGTGTAACTTTCTCCATTCTCCTGTAACTTCATCCCGCTTAGCCCCAAATATTTTCCTAAGCACCTTATTCTCAAACACCCTTAACCTATGTTGCTCTCTCAGAGTGAGAGTCCAAGTTTCACAACCATATAGAAGAACCGGTAATATAACTGTTTTATAAATTCTAACTTTCAGATTTTTGGACAGCAGACTGGATGATAAGATCTTCTCAAGCGAATAATAACACGCATTTCCCATATTTATTCTGCGTTTAATTTCCTCCCGAGTGACATTTATATTTGTTACTGTTGCTCCAAGATATTTGAATTTTTCCACCTCTTCGAAGGATAAATCTCCAATATATCAACGGAGATTTAAATCATTATGGAATCCGTTTTTAATTTGAGATCTGAAGCTAAAATTTAATTAATTTATAATGCTCTTAATTTTAGAACCAGATATAATGAAATGTTACAGATTTAGGGGAGAGGAAGGTATTTTTTTTAACTTTTTTCCTACTTGGTGTAAAATATTAATTTTTTATATGTAGAGTGCTCATGAGTATAGCAACTCTATCAAATATAAATATATTGAAAAAATTATTTGGAGGCCGAGATTTAAAAAAATATATACCCAATGCAGGATTTTATTAAAACCGATATATAAGCCATTTTTAAAGATAAATTCGAACAGTTCTTTTTTTATTTTACTTATAAAAACATGCTCTACAAACTGTCTAAAAAATTTTAATATTAGTCCCTACATTTGTAAAATAAATAATGAAAATTTAATGACACTTTTTATTCTTTTTTTTTTCAAACAGACAGACGTATTTTAAAAATGAAATCAATTATCAAAATTGAAGGTTTCAGAGCCATTTTGGGCCAAGCGTCGTATATTAAAAACGGAGAAAACAAGGATTAAAATCAAATGATTACCATAATGTAATTAAACATACAGCAAGTAATATAAAGTATGGACTTTAAAACTAAATTATATGTCAACCTTCATTAAACTATGGTATTAACATAACTTTAACCCTTGTTTTCTCCGCTTTTAATAAATGGCGCTTGGCCCACTATGGCTCTGAACTCTTCAATTCAAATGTTATAAATAGATAGTGGATGCGGAATGACTTAAGGAAAAGTGAAGTTTTTTGTATCAGAGTATATAGCACGTGCCGCGCCGTCCGTCTTTTGTGTACCTAGCGAGTACAGCAGCGTACAAAACGAATGAACCCCGATTTGTTCATAGTAACATTGCAACGCAATGTGTGCAGTTGTGTTATTGTGTTATCCTGCTCAAGTATTTAGTACGCGTTGAATAGTGTAGTGCTGATCCATTCATAATGTCGAAGTCAAAACGTTAAATTTGCTCAGAGATACGAAATGCAATTAAGAAGTATGAGAGTGATATTTTACGTATTAACGAAGACAATATCGTGCGTAATTTATGTAAAACTTAAATAAAAACCAGAACAACTGAGGCTATAGAGAAACATTGCAACAGTACATCGCACAGGAAATGCGCTGAAATGAAATCTGAGGAATCATCATCATCGTCATCATCATCATCATCATCATCATCATTTAGTTGTGCGGGTCTAACGGCACGTGCAACATGTTGCTCAGTACAAATATTCCTCTAAAGAAATTGAGTGATACCCATTTTAGAGGTTTTCTTCAGAAATTCTCTCGATACAAAAACTGTTTAAGCGATAGGCGAAGACGATTCAGCTTCGACAACTTATGAGAATATGTCGTCGTTTACTGCAACGCTGGTAATTGCATCAATGATGACGAGGACTGAACCTTGCAAGGTATGTACTACAGTACGTTATTTTTCTTTTTCTTCTGAACTGTACGGAGATACAGTAGTATTTTGACGTCGTCTGTTTACGCTCAAAACCTGTTTAGCCAATGGTCTGAATGAAAAAGATGTAACATATAGTAAATGTACACCTACATTCAACGACGTCATCCCGCATCCACTGTCTAGTTATAAGCGTTTATAATGCAAGACGTTTATGCCGATTATTTCGCGACCTATCGTGCTGAATAAAGCAAAGAAAAATGCATAAGTGTTTAACGAAATACACCGGCCTCATGAATAGTAAAGCAAGAGACCGATGTCACAGTTTTACTCGAAAGGATTATGTAGCTAGCCTATTTATTGTGGCTTCTAGGCAGAGAAGGATCTAAACCTCACTCGCTGCGTATGCAAAACCTCCATTGTTTATATTATTGCTAGATAATCTATGATCGTCTGTTGAAAGCAAAACTCAATCGCCAGGAAGCATAAAGTGGCAGCATCGAAAGCTAAAAGCGTTCCACTTCAGAGGAAAGCTGGAAGAAGTCTGGATAGAAAAGTTGCTATTGTTTGCGGCATTTCAAACTTGACAGTTATTTGAAAGCAATTGGGGTTGAATCAGAAACACAAATGGAACAACTACACAATGCTTTACAGTTTTATAAAACACTAGATTCATTGAAATTTTTATAGAGTTGAGAATGTTCGTTTTATGTACGCCGTCAATCAACTGGTTCCACATCACTTTTATAATCGCAACGCACAAAATCCCTCTCTTTCCTCATATTGTATGTATGACACGTCAGATTGTCCAGGGCTGATTGCTATCACAGGCCATCAATCCTTGTGTTCCATTTTTTTGCTTCCGGCAGTAGTACTGTAACCTAATATAACCCACATGATTTATTTTCGTGTTCATGCCTTGTGGTTTGTTTGAAACAAAAATAACATAACCAGCGGCAAATCAGCTGTTTGATGTGCATCTGCTTCAAGCTTTGTAATGTTGCAATCTGACTGCTGCCTTTGCGTGACCCATGTGTGACCTCAATAAATTAGATTACATACGAATACCAAAGTTCGCGTATTCATTTTGGTAAATTTGTCAATTTTTTATACTGATTTCATTAAGGTTAGACTTATAGAGATATATTTTGTATTATTATTATTATTATTATTATTATTATTATTAGTTATAATTATTATTATTATTTACTTAGGGGAAACCCGGGCAAAGCGGATAAGCTAAGAATAAACAATGCCACAGGCTAGATTTTGGTTCTCCCGAAATAAAAACTTCATGACTTTGCTTGTGACACATGTTGTCCACATATCTACAAAATAGCAATTCGTTCCTCGTACCTATGGAGAGTGATATGATTTGAGAAAGAAAATATAGTTAATTATTCGCTTTGCCCGGGTACCCGGGCAAAGTGAATATCCCTATAACATTTTCGCCTTTATATTTAATTTCTATTCACTGATAATAAAAATAAATCAACACATAAACACGATGTTAATGAGTGTAATTGATGCATTGAATATTTCGTCAATCTCTGAAGATGCCGACATCACAGATGTGGTTGATTCTGAGTGAGCGTTAACTGTTTCTTCAGCCGCTGAAGAAGCTGGCACCGCATAATTTGTTAAATCTGAGCCAGCTGTCGTTTCTCTGAATTCTGTCTCAAGTGGGCGATCTGTAAGTTCATCTGGAGCAAACTCTACATCAACAAACACATTATGGTTATATGGCCAGATAGCAGATCACTGATTAGAAGATTTTATTTCTTCAAGTGCTTTCTTCATAGCTTCTTCAGACCATTTGGCTTGCTCCGTCTTCCGTTTGAAAAATTAAACTATCTGAAAACACATTACGACCTATTTAAGTAAAAATTAAGATCAGCGTTGCTGATTTATAATTTAATTAGTGTGACTTAATGCCTCCACTACGTAAAATGATCTAACACGCTTTATTACAATAGACAAATACATACAAAAATACAGCTGACACTTATATAGTGGATAAATTATCCACTTTGCCCTATTCACTTTGCCCGCAGACGCCACTTCGCTTTTCATTTAAGGTTATACAAACAGAAACGTGAATAATCTTGTTCGTAAGTACGGCATTTTAGAACTAATTCTATCGTCTATATATTACTATCACATAACAAAGAGTTTCTGCAGTACTGTATGTTGTACATATGTTTCTCTTACCTTGAAATATTTTAAGAAAACAGTCAGTTTTCTTCAAACACACTCTTACTTTTTCTCTCACTAGCTAGAATGACGACAAGTCAGTTCCAGCAGCAAAATCGTGTAGGGATTCTTCCCCAATATAGCAGAAAGCGCTACCTGTTGGCGTTTCTAAGAAATAGGCATTATTCTCTTTGCCCGGGTCATTCGTTTTTCCCGGGTCTCCCCTACGTAAGTACTTACTTACTTACTGGCTTTTAAGGAACCTGGAGATTCATTGCTGCCCTCACATAAGCCCGACATCAGTCTCTATCCTGAGCAAGATTAATCCAGTCTCTATCATCATATCCCACCTCCCTCAAATAATCATCATCAGCCACATGGTTTAAGCCTTGTTTGGCTCATTCCGGTCTCATGAAGTATATAAATTTTAAAATAGTTGAAGCAAACTTTTCCTGGGTCTACCTATGTTTCGTTTACCAGTTGGTCTGTAGTCGAATATTAATTTAGGAATACGGTCTTGAGTCATTCTTTCAACGTGTTGCTCCCATTTATTCCTATATTCTGTGAGTTTTTCAATTAAATTGAATATATTCAGTTCTAATCTGATGTCTTCACTGTGTTTCCTTGTCTAAGAGAGTATAACCTGCTATACTCCTCAAAAATCTCATTTCTTTCAACTCGATTCTGTTTTCTTCGGATTTAGTAAGAGTCCAGAGTTCAGAGCCGTATAGCAACATAGGGACTGCCATAAATTTATAAAATTTTAATCTTGTTTCTTTTCTAGTGTATTTTAAAGTTCTTTTTATTACCCCACAGAAATAATTAAATTTGTTTATTTTATTTGTAAAATCTTCTTTTCTTGCATATGAGATATTGCAGCCCAGATAATTAAAAATATTAATTTGTTCTATCAGTCTTCCATTCAACACGATTTTAGCTCTAATTGTTTCTAATCCTCTAAAGGCTAACACTTTTGTTTTAGTAGTCGATATAGTTAAGCTATTTTCTTTGCTAATTTTGTTTAATTTAAATATTGCCATTTGTAGGTCAACTTCGGAAGCACAAATTAAAACATGATCATCGCCAAAAAGTATCGTATCTAAGTTTATGTTTTTAATTTAAAATGTACTTTCAAATCCATCTGCCAATTCAGCACGATGTCGTCCATATACACATTAAATAATCACGGTACCAATGGGCACGCTTGTCTTAACCATCAAATCCATTTTAATATTATCCTCCCATCTACGCCTCGGCCTCCCCAAAGGTCTTATTCCCTCCGGCCTCCCAACTAACACTCTATATGCATTACTGGATTCGCCCATACGTGCTACATGCCCTGCCCATCTCAAACGTCTGGATTTAATGTCCCTAATTATGTTAGGTGAAGAATACAATGCGTGAAGTTCTGCGTTGTGTAACTTTCTCCATTCTCCTGTAACTTCATCCTTCTTAGCCCCAAATATTTTCCTAAGTACTCCATTCTCAAACACCCTTAACCTATGTTCCTCTCTCAAAGTGAGAATCCAAGTTTCACAACCATACAGAACAACCGGTAATATAACTGTTTTATAAATTCTGACTTTCAGATTTTTTTGAAAGCAGACTAAGTGACAAAAGCATCTCAACCGAATAATAACAGGCATTTCCCATATTTATTCTGCGTTCAATTTCCTCCCCAGGTCATTTATATTTGTTACTGTTGCTCCAAGATATTTGAATTTTTCCCCCTCTTCGAAGGTTGTCTCCAATTTTTATGTTTCCATTCCGTACAATATTCTGGTCACGAGACATTGTTATTATTATTATTATTATTATTATTACTATTTTTTTCAGTTATCTATTCATTTTGTAATTGTTTATTTGTATTCGTCCCTAATTTTAATAATTATTTTTAATTCTAATTCATTCACAATTTACATTTGAAATGATATGGTCCAGTAGTCTTTTGTATCCACTGTTTTTGTAATTCCTTGTACACTGTAAATCTTGTGCTGAACTGTTATTGGTCTCAGCACATTAAAATATTAGTAAAGAAATAATGGAAGTAAGAAATAAATTATTATTATTATTATTATTATTATTATTATTATTATCATTATTATTATTATTATTATGGACTCTCACTCTGAGAGAGGAACATAGGTTAAGGGTGTTTGAGAATAAGGTTCTTAGGAAAATATTTGGGGCTAAGCGGGATGAAGTTACAGGAGAATGGAGAAAGTTGCACAACACAGAACTGCACGCATTGTATTCTTCACCTGACTTAATTAGGAACATTAAATCCAGACGTTTGAGATGGGCAGGGCATGTAGCACGTATGGGCGAATCCAGAAATGCATATAGTGTGTTAGTTGGGAGACCGGAGGGAAAAAGACCTTTAGGGAGGCCGAGACGTAGATGGGAGGATAATATTAAAATGGATTTGAGGGAGGTGGGGTATGATGATAGAGACTGGATTAATCTTGCACAGGATAGGGACCGCTGGCGGGCTTATGTGAGGGCGGCAATGAACTTTCGGATTCCTTAAAAGCCATTTGTAAGTAAGTATTATTATTATTATTATTATTATTATTATTATTATTATTATTATTATTATTATTATTATTATTATTATATAATTTACATAGGAATACCAAAATTCGCGTATTCATTAGGCAAATTTCTTAAATTTTTTTTACATTGATTTCATTATGATCTGACTTATAGATGTACAGATTATTATTATTATTATTATTATCATCATTATCATTATCATTATTATTATTATTATTATTATTATTATTATTATGTAATAATTGTGTTGTCTACCACTGTTTGAGGTTCTGGCTGATATGCACATCTATTATCAGGCAGTACATGTCACTTGATTGTATGTATCAGAGGAAAACAATGTTGGTATCACTTGTGAGGTTCACACCTGTGTTCGTACAGTTGACTAAACAACAACTGAGTTGTACACTACAATATTTTCTATGATATACATATTTACATAAGCGCTTGTAGTTAATATCAGAGTTTATAAATTAATTTCTACCGTGCAGTTATTTACAGTACTTTACACATTAATTTCTACCTAGCTAATATAACGCGTATATTCTTCTCTATGAGTATATACACATAAAAACATCACTGACCAGGGAGTAAATATTACATTCTGGTTTTACTTTAAGATATTCAAGCAGTCATATTTTAATTAAAATGTTCGAGTTGTAGTGCCAGGGCTATTCATTACTTCTCGATTGCTATCTACTTTTCCAGGTCTGCTCGATGTAAAAAAAACCGGGCAGAATTAATTAATGTACATGCGAGAAAAGGTTTAAAGGAGAATTTCACAGATGTAATGAACGGGGGCCAGTCTTTCAGTTTAACGCAGTAGATGTACGCGTCATATTTCACCTATAAACGCAAGGGGAATTAAAAAGATTACATTGCGTGCGAAGGTGTGGGGATCTTCTTGAAGCAAACATACCCACAACAAAGATTAATTAATGAGTGTGCGTGTGCGCATGTGCGTGTGTGCATGGACAAAAGTTCTTCTGGACCTAGAACATTTAAGTAGATCCTGTATGCCAGCGGTGGCGAAAATATAATCGTGCGCCGAGCCACTGTGTAACCTGCAATGTGCGTAGCACCTATAGAGGGAGGCGGACTCCCGAAGGGGAAGTGAAGCAACTCTCTGACTTATTAACGGATTTTCATTTTCCTTACGTCAAGCACTTAGATATAATTTTATACAGAACAAGGCTACAAACTAATGATTAGTACGTGTAACGAAGAAAGAAATAAACAAATTATCAATATCACAACCTAAAATTAACTGTCTTCAGAATGTCTCTGCGACAAAGTTTCAAAATCAGGAATTACGTCACTTACTGCCAGTCGTAGTTGATCACGAATTTGATACCTTCGTGATCTAAATTTGGTTTTTACTATTTTCATTGTTGAAAATAATTTTTCACAAACGTAAGTTGTAGCGAACATGGCTTCAACAGAGCAAGCGAAAGAACGAAGCTTCGGATATTTATTTTTTGGCAAAGATTTGAAAGTTCAACATTTGTCAATTCGTTACATCTAGCTTTCATTTGACATCTCATAGTAAATCAGTGAGTTCAAATTGAAGAGCTAACCGCATTATTAGTACATCTGCTGAAAAAGGGTCGACGTACAGATATGATGATGATGATGATGATGATGATGATGATGATGACAACAATAACACTTAACCTTTTAATGTTTCATCAGTAACATGTAGTATAATACCGTTTTATGTTATACAACCGTTTTCCTCGTAATACTTGTGAACAAATCATACATTTAATATTCTCATCATATTGACAGCAAAAAAATGCGTCCTCCCATCCTACTTGGAACTTTCGTACATGGTTTCGATAGAGACATATGCCACTCGCAGGTCAGAGACAAATACAAATGAAACGGAGTTTGACTCCAGTGAGTGAGAGGGTGGGGGTTGGCGGAGGTTAGAAGCGAAATGCACAGCTATCACTGCGAGCTACAATGTCTCGCTAGTCACGTTCTCGCTACGGCTGCTGTATGCCTACAATCTGTAGGAGTAAGCATAATATTAAAGGGAAATTTCTCTTAGCTATCTCCCGAAATATCATAGAGATGATACATGCAGACCATCAGATATTAAAGACCATCTGAGACTGACAGTGAGACATCATTTTGATAGCCTCAACTGGCACCATAACTATTCACGGGATGTTAGCGTGTCTTGCCACAAGGCGTTCAGCGTTTATCATAGGGAACTCCGGAATGCCACTTTAATTTATTCACACCTCTTAGAGAAGAGTATATTAATTTAGTTGGTAATCTCCTTCCGTCATTACAAAATATCAGACATTACTCTTAATCCATATTTCACATTTTTGGTCTAGATTTGTCATATTTTGCATACTTTTATTTTTTAACACAATATGAATTGGAACTCGCTACGAGTGATGTAGGGGGTTGTTGGACAATAAATTCATTTAGGTCAAAATTCATAAATTCTTACTTAACAAATTAATTGCTCATTAATATTTATTACTTATAATGAAACTAACATCTGACCACTCTTATTATTATCATTGATTTCTCTAAATAGATTTACAAAACCTCTAATGGCAATTACATTAAAATGCTCATTATAGAAATATATTTTATATATAGCCTATATATATATATATATATATATATATATATATATATATATATATATATATTCTTTTTTCTCCCTGTAACCTAGTTCTAGTAAGCTTATATTAAATTAATTTTCATCATTTTACTAGCTATCTCAAATCTCAAATTAATTATAATTAATTGAATTAAATTAGCTCATAAATTAAGTTACTACTTTACCTTATAGGTTTATCTAAATTTAAATCAATATGTGGTCTACTAGTCGTTAAAACTTAACTGAAGAATATTGCTGGAGAACATTTTAAGTGTAGTGTAAATATTCGTAATTTAAATATGTATTGTATTGATTAAGGCTGGTTGAGTGGAAGAGAAGATCTTATGGCCTAACTCTGCCAGCGACAATAAAACATTATTATTATTATTATTATTATTATTATTATTGTTATTATTATTATTATTATTATTGAATCACAACAGCTTCAGATACATGGAGTGTTATAAGCAGTAACATGAGATGCTGCCAGGAAATCAAAAGGAGGATAGCAATGGCCAAGGAAGCGTTTAATAGAAAAAGGAGAATCTTCTGCGGACCTCTGGAAAATGAACTAAGGAAGAGACTAGTGAAGTGCTTTCTATGGAGTGTGGCATTTTATAGGGCAGAAACATGGACTTTACGGCGAAGTGAAGAGTAGCGAATAGAAGCATTTGTAATGTGGATATGGAGAAGAATGGACCATGTTAAATATTGTGACAGTCGGGAGTCTATCGCGTCCCACAGAGGTCGGGGGTGCACGAGGAAAACGAGCGACGCAGCCACCTTCTTCGCTGCGGCCGCTCGGGTCTGGAGGGGACAGACGTAAGAGGGGGGCACGAGGTGGAGGCGCGGACGGGACGAAGGGTGAGGAGGGAGTAAAGCAGCTGGTGACTGAAGAGAGAAATCCAGAGAATTCGAGAGGTGCCATCTTCTAGGCATCTGTCGATTGATCGCGAATCGTACTCTCCAGAAACTATGGTTTAGTTATAAATACGACACGCGAGTGAAATTGAGCAGTTGTTGTTGTTATAGTCGTTGGACAGCAAGCCAGTCAGTCTTGTGTAGCCAGTTTCGAAACCGGAATACTCTGTTGCTGTGTGGAGTGGAAATCCCATTGTTGACGAGAGCGTTTAAAGTGAATTGTAGAAAGGAATTATTGTTGTTTTGAATAAAAGTTACATTCTTGTTTTGTATAAAAGTTACAATATGTTGGAGAGAGTAGGTGAAGAAAGAATGATGCTGAAATTGATCAGGAAGAGGAAAAGGAATTGGTTGGGTAATTGGCTGAGAAGAAACTGTCTACTGAAGGATGCACTAGAAGGAATGGTGAACGGGAGAAGAGTTCGGGGAAACACAGCAAGAGAAAGAAGGACTATGATAGCTTTTAATTCGTTACATTGCCTAAGCAACCGCAGGGAAAGAAGAACAGATGTGATGACAAGTCGTATTCATTGTAAATTAAATCCTGTTCTCTTTTTGTCTAGATGTTATTTTAACGAAGTTTCTGCGAGTTAAAATGTGTTTTGTCTATACAGAAACCCTATTTTACAGACTCATTAATTTCATTTTAAGTGTCTAAATACATACCGGTAGTGTTCTTTTACTGTATAAAGAATCTCTTTAAATTACTCATTCGGCATTCAGATCTATTGCAAAAGCAAGAGTGAATTAAAACTGATAATTTAGTCTTCATTCAGAGCACGCAAATTGTTGCATTCATCGTATAATTCAATCAAGATAATCGTACTCGCATTTCGTATGGCAGAAAATGGAAGCACATTTCCATTGTAATACCGCAGAGAGAAAAGCAGCGAGCAAGATGCATTCGTGACAATACCTCTGCAATTACTGCAGACGATAGACATGCCTTTGCAAATGTTCAAAAGCGAGACACTTCATTCGGAAAAATAACAGACTCGTATATACTTCTATTGTGGCAGTTTGCAACAGCTCCATTCAACCGCTAATACTCAAGATCCACATCTTACATTACGAAACTGCTATTCATGCTATTACTATTCCTAGGAGGCTTTCGTCCTGTTTTCAAATGGACTCTGAAACTCGCTTGCTCAAACAGTTCGTTATTAGGCGTATAACAACCTCTTCAGATACTGTGACACACTAATGTTATTCAGTAGAAAATAATTATAATATGCAGTACATGTTTACAGAGTTTTTCAAAAGTAAGACACACTTATTGCAATTAAAATTGAATGAGGGAATTTTAGACTAAAAAGCTTAGAGCATGTATGTCAAGGGCATCGGTAAGGTTATGAATGTTGTCTATCAGTTTGCACTTTGCGAGCACTGTGGTTTGAGTGAGCTTAAGGGGTTAGGTACAGCTTACAGCAGTAAAATGTTTGGAAATATTCAAAATTTGTTTCCTCCATTACTGTATCTTGTACAATAATGAAAATTGGTATGTGTAAAATACTGTCCTTCTCCTGTGTGAAAAAATTATTTTTACGATTTAGAAAAATTATTTATATTTTTTTACAGTTTAGTGTGCAGTGATGAAGCCTTTCCCTCGTAACTCACAAACTTGTTAACTTTTTCATGTTCTCTCGCCTTTATTTTATTGCTGAAACTCACGTTTACAATACCATGCTCTTTCACTTACATTCCTTAGTAAATAATATTTTTTTTTTTATTTTGCGTTAGAAGAAAAAAAGATATTTTACATTTTTTTAAATGAATTTATTTTTTTTATCAGACAATCAATCAAAGGTAGAGAAATGATCTTGCTTCATATTGTAGATATGACATGCATAAGTACACACAAACAATTTCATAATAGAATTTTGAAAAGTTTTTTAGTCACGTGGAAACGTTTCATCACTGCACAGTGAACTTAATTTTGAAAAAAAAATATAAATAATTTTTTTTTTAAATTGTAAAAATATTTTTTCATATAGCAGAATGTCAGTGTTTCACACATACTAATTTTCATTATTGTACAATATAGAATAATGCAGGAAAAAAATGTTGAATATTTCCAAAATTTTACTGCTGTAAACTGTACCTAGCCCCTTAAGGAAGTTCCTCAGCCAGAGATATACGTTGTACAGGGAATAAGGTACAACTGTAGCGTTATGTTTTAACGCCACTCGTGTTTTTTTTTTTCTGTGTTCGTCGATCTAGATGGCAGCGCCAGGCTATTGTGATCTTTATCTTGACTTTATCTTAGTACCTTGCCTCGGGTCTACTACCTATACGCCCTTCGCATTCGTCACTTTTGAATTTAGGTCCGTTGGATTCTAGATTGTTCTGTTTGGGTGAGAGGCCTAGATTCTGATGACGAATGAAGACAGTAGAGATGAACAAAACTAACTGCCGCTCTCGCTCGCTGTGTTCCTTGCATTTGTCTTTCGAGTCTCGTCTCGTCATTCTCGTGCGCTTCGAGTCTCGCTCATCATTCTCGAAATAGCATTTGGACGGTGTGGAAAGATTTCGTAACTTGAATAATATACATCATTGAAATATATAACATTATAAATGTTTAAATGTGACAAAAAGACAAAACCGAACAGTATCTTAGTTGTCAAAATGTTCTGGTTTTATTATGTGATATTACCTATGGTTATATAAATAGAAAAGAAACAATTCTCAAATAAATTTGCATTTCTAAGAAACATAAAACATAGGCCTAACATTAATATCTTTTTACTTGAGATTGCAGACTTGATTTCAAACATATGAAAAGAAAATTCCTAGCCTTTTAATAAGGGCCTAGTAATTAAATAAAGATTGGGGAAAGGAATATTATACACTGAAAGGTAGAGATGATGTTTCAAATAGGCTATTTGATTGTTTATACATATGTAACAGTTGTCAAAGTAGATACAAGTTCAGTCAGGTATAAGCAACTGACGATTCAAGGCTGCTTGATGTGCAGTGAACTTGAGTGAGTCTGTAACTGTGGCAATATCCAGGCGAGTGCGACGTATCCGGAGGCTTGGGTTCGAAGTGCAGGGAACCGCACCTGGAAGGCTTGGGTTCGATGTGTAGTGAACTGTATCTGGGAGACTTGGGTTCGACGTACAGTGAACTTGAGTAAGATAGAAGAACTAGCCAAGGCGAACGAACTGTGAACTGACAGTTTTGTTCTGCACATAGTGCTTGTGAACATTAGTTGAAATTAGGAGTACATTGTTGTTCTTTTCAATAATACAATGTATTGTCATTGTCGCTGTGTGGAGTGAAATAACGACTACTGTGTTGCTGTGTTGAGTTGAATACACATTGTTGCCGGGTGTATGGTTAAAGCTAGAAATAAAAGTCACATTGTTGTAGTATAATAGTTACAATATGAAAAAAACGTGGATTTTATAACCTCGTCCACATTGGACAGCATTCCGTAATCCAAAACCTAGAATAGCATCCGATGGAGAAATAGCAATCTAACACGTGAAAATCGCAATTCGAACATTAAACTATTATTTGTCACAAGGGATTCATCCATAAAAATTAGTACACTTGTAACCTAATATTCCATACTTCACCTCGATATAACTATGGCACTAATTTCAGAATGCATGCATTTCCGCTAAATATATATTACATTCTACAAAGGTTATTGATCTGCAAAAAAATTCGTCCCGCAAAAGAGTCATATTACCTTGAAGCAATGTCGATGATAAAGAGCATTGTTCCGCAATAACCATACAGCCTGCAGTAAGCTGCAGTTTTTTTATATACTCGCCCCTTCATATCTAATAACATGGGTATTGATTGGTGGTTTAGGAAGCTATTAATCGCGATGGCTTGCAGCGTTTAACAAGAGTGTGTGTGTTATCCCCTACACTGCACATCCATAATTCTGTAAATAGTTGTCCATGGTTGCAATTACGTATAGTGGTTTATCATCTTGCGCTCGGGCACAGCCACTACGGGTGATTGGGTTCAGGCCCCGAGCACGACATGCGGGTTGAGGTGAGCGAAATGATGCTGTGTCGAATTTTCCTGAAGATAAATCGATTTTCTCTTGTTTGCATTATTTGTTGTTGCACAGCTAGTAGCAAACTGTAACGCAGTATATTACAATCTCGAGAACTGCGACGGTGATTAAAAAAGTAAGGTAAAAAGAAAAATCATGGACAAACTTTATTTCACAGACAGATATACACCAATTGTTGCGCTAATTGTCAACGTATCTCCCACTGCAATTGAGAAATTCGTCATACCATGGAATCAATTTTTGTACCCTTGTGTCGTAGAAGTCAGCTTTCTGGGATCGGAACCAGCGTTTGATAGCCGCCTGCACCTCTCTGCCAATCCCATGGTATGAAAAATGTCTCATTCCGGTGAGGAATGTGTTTAAAAATAGCTCAACAATTGCTGTGTTTGTTCCAATAAATTTTTTCAATTAAATTGTGTTTTCTTTCTGTTAACCACCTCTGGCGAACTTTCTTTTACGGCCCTCCCAATTGTGGTCGAGTGACCAAAATTTGTATAAGCACTTCTTTGACATCATTAACATGGTGAAAGAAAAATAATTACATTTTTATCTGCCCCAATGAGAATGCTTGCTTGTCAACCATTCAGAGAATATTGCCAAGTTCTGCAGCAAAAATGTAATCGAGACTATAGACATCGTTCCCTATAAGGGATAAACAGTGTTCCTGCATATTTAATATGGCGAACAACCCTACATCCATTGTAATTGCCTATGTGTCACTTGGTCCCATTGCACTCTTTGTAGAATTGCCTGTTTTAACTCTTCTTTCCAGGGCTTTTCTTGGAATATGAAATGTAATGAAGGCTTGACGTACAGAAGGGTCACATTTAACGGCTTCAAAAGCACGGTTTAAGTCATCTTCATTCCAAAGACGCGGTTGCAGCCGGGCTTTGCTATATATTTTATCAGAATCTAGAAATAACGATACTTTTAACATAATAATACTCCTTAATTGTAGGCCATCTATCCCGGAAAAGTGCTGGCCATCTCTCCTTTTTTACGGGAGAGATTAATACAGTTAAGATAGAATGTTTAAAGATGCCTTACCTCTTTAATAATGGTTTCAGCAAATTTCAACACAAAATGCAGTATTTTTCTGTTGTTATTTCAGGAGGTGTAAAATTATTGCTTACAAACTCACGAACGGCTACAAAACGCGGAAATAATAACCTTACTTTCCGCAGGTGCAACAATCGCTTTGTTTAATTAACATCTGGCTGAAAACCGATTTTCATTCGAAACAGATGATTAGAATAAAAATGAGAGCGTTTGGCCGTCTCACCCGCATGGCTATCTCCCCCAGAATTACTCTACACAGTAGTAGGGCACTGGTACGCACTACTTTTCAACATAGTCACCATGCTTGTTCAAACACTTATGTCAACAGTAGAACAAGGCATCGATGCTGGCATAGCAGAAATCTGCATCAAGTTCCTGAAACCACGTCTTAACGCCTTGCTGAACGGCCGTATCGGTGTTGAATCGCTTACGACTCAGGTGTTTCTTCAACGGTTCTAAGAGATGGAAATCACTGCTTCCCTGATTGGGGCTGTAGGGAGTGTGACCTAGTACCTACCGTCGGAAGCGTCTTTTCACGCCGTACACATCAACAGGTTCACTATGATTGTCTGTTGTTGAACTGCCCTTCAGAGGCAAAAACCGAATTAATTAAATTTTTATTTTTTCTTAAGTTATTTAAGCTCTACCACCGGTATATTTTGGCAGTTTATATCGTTTACACTCTGTATAATATATCCCTTCCTATGGAAAAAGTTAATATGGATAGAATTTTAGTAGACTCATAAGTGATACACCATTTTGAAGAAGTAAAATGAAAGAATAAATTGGAAAAATAAAGAAATTAATAATTTCCGCCCAAAATCCGTAAAATTATGAAGAATGGGCGTTAAAATTAAAACTTATAGGATTACCCTTCCTCAAAAAAATCAAACAATTGAAATGGATACTAGTCCACCGCTGTGGCTGAGGGGTTAGCGAGTCTAACTCCACGGGACCCAGCGGGCCCGGGTTCGATCCCCGGTCGGGACGAGTTGCATGGGTGAGGTTTTTTCGGAGTTTTTCTCTCACTCCTATGGATGAATATCAGGCTATTGGAGCCCCACTCATCTTCGCCAATTCATCTCCTCCCCATCCGTTCATTCATCATCCCGTTACTTCTAGTTTTCAGATCGCTCTACAGGCGGCCCTCCGAAGCTGCTGGCTCTCTCGGCCGGCCTCCGTGAATTGTATTCGAGTGATGATGGATAGCTTCTGCAACGGAACCCGGGGCAGACCTTCTCGGGGGAGGACTTTCGCCTCGGACCGTTAAGGGAGCCTTGAGGGGGTTGCCGAAGCAGGAGTGGTACTTGGACTCTGTTGGCTGTAGGGACCGGTCGTTAAGGGGGTCAAGTGGTTAGGTCGGTGCGCGTAGAGGATCGGTGGGCACGCAACTCATCCCATATCGGGGGGGGGTACAATAGACCTCAGGTCGTAGTGCGTGAGATGTTCCCTCCCTCCTTCATAAAAATGCATACGATATGAATATAATCATATGTGATGGATAAACCATTTGAAAGGGAAAAAGCCAAACAATATATTGGAAAAAAAAATTCTACTCAAAATCCAACTCTGTTGTCCCTTAACTTGAAATGAACTTTATCCCCTTAAAAGTAGTTCCTTTATGAAAACACACCGCTGGAGACAATGTTCCCATTCTCATAGCAATATTGTAAAACCCGAGAAAACCGTCATAATCCTGCCTTTGTCCAAGACAGATTCAACTTCATTATCGCTTACAAGGGAAGGGTTTCGGCTCGAACAGGAATTTCGTATCCAAAATTTGTATACAGGCCCATCTTTACATCTCTGTAAAGCTCCCACAAGCATTCGTTTGTGTAATGTGTGGTTTGTCTGTTAGAGCACTGTACAAGTTGAGGGGTGGGGAGAGCACTGCACAAGTTAAGAGGATGGGACACCTTACCCGTAAGCCTAGCCTAGCCTAGAAGCTAGTGCGAGTGGTAAAATGTTTAAAGCCCATTTAAGAACATTTTTCTTCAACGTTCTGTCTGAAAATACTGTAGCTAATCAAAAAGAAATACTGTTGTGTGAGTCATTGAATGCGCACAAGGACGCAACCTTAATAAATGAATCATTCCAAGGCTAGGACATGGAATGTATGATCATTCCACCTAAAAAAACTAAATATATCCAGCCTCTGAATATCTATTTCCTTAGACAATACAAAATATATGCTCGGAGGATAACAGATTACGTAAGGACTCTTGCTGAGAATCCAGAACTTAACTTGGGAAATCGAGTGTTTATAATGAAAATGCACTCTGTTATTCATAACAGGTTGTCTGCTCCAGTATACTGCCCTATGCTTCAGTATTCCTGGCAGTCAGCTGGTTACGTGAATCGTGAACAAGTCTCTGACTTCAAAAATGTAATTCAGGTGGCATTTGGTTTTTCAGCACTGGAGTGTGGCTCAGAAGATTGTTCAGGTGTTGCTTCTGCGTGTTGTGCTTATTGCTCTGCTCCATGCTGTTTCATGCATTTTATGGAGTTCGCTTCAAACCACCAACACACTTCTACAAACATCAAGACATATACATATAAATCATCTTTACATATACAGTCCCTGATAAACTTTGATCACACACAGCAATCATCAATGATAATTATCTGTATGTTATTAATATCAGATAGAATATTTTAGTTCTAAATGATCAATAACAACCACTATTTGCATCGATGTCAGATAACATTCAGATCATAAGGGAACGTATACTACACGATTGAAAATTCTACACGTATAATTACAACCAATCGACAACATAAGATCCATCAGTCACAACACAACAACAACATTGTATACAGTGCCTCAAGACATTTCATTCTTCGAACATTATGAATTTTAATTAATTCTCTTTTAAGCTAATATATTCATTTTATTCATTTTTGTTCACAATTTATTTTAACATTACTGATAATTCGTATAATTCTAATTGATTAATTTGTATTTATACTGTAACATGAGTTATATGTATACACAATCAATTTCAATTTTAAAAGTTTGCATCACATTGAAATTAATTATCCTCCAATTTTATTTATAGTTTTATACATAACGCTCATGAAGATCCAAAACCATGTATAATATATTGCTCATTTGTTATTTGCTCAATTTGATCAAGGTTCAGATTATATATTTTATTATATCTGATGATGCCCAATAAGGCGAAAACGTTAATATATTCCATATTCATATAGCAAGTAAACATTTGCAAACAGATGTGTCTTATGATTGAAATTTATATATATTTATTTTATTATTTTATGGAGAATCCTCATGTACATTTTTAAAGAAGTGTATTGAACAATACCAACCAAACGGAGAGTTACACAAATGAATGCTTTTACGGTCTTCATCACCATTGTGGGGTAAGCGTCTGTACAAATTTTTAACCAAAAATTCCTGTTCGAGCCGAAACCCTTCCCTTGTTAGATACAAACCCGGATCCGCGGACATCGTAAGACGGCGCCTTGCAAACTGAGCTACGAAGCCAGTGTTTTATATTAATAGCTTCAGTGAAATTTTAAGTAGAGTGAACTGCACAGTGGAAAGGAACAGACAGATAAGGTACTGTATTACAGTTTTTAACAAGCAGTTCACATTATCAATTAAAGCACGAATTTTATACTCCGATATATCGCTGAGGACCATAACTTCAATAACTTTAAACGAGCCATACTTCGCGGTTTATTGAGGCATTCGTGAAACACGAGCCAAACGATTTTTATTATCTAATTAATGAAGCAATGAAAAATGATCCAGCGATTCCATAAAAAACGGAGGGTGTAAAATTAAACTATGTATTCCATTTCATATCTAGCTTAAAGTACACGAATTTTTAGTTATAGACCATAGGCCGCTCTGAATAAGAGCGAGTTTTAATCGTAAATACTCGCTGGCATGAATAAAATTCTGTCGTAAAATCATTAAGGCTGTAAAGCTATTTCTAAATAGATGCTGGAAGTCTGCAGCCCGGCGGATACATTGAGAGCACGTGCCTGTGCATGGGTTCATGAATGATAGGCCCGTGTTTCGCACTTAAGCCCGGGCGTGAGAGGATCTGCACATCGTAAACTACGTTCCAAACCAGAACGTGAATAAAAATTAAAATTCAGGATATAAACCCGTGAACCGAACACAAGGTCTTTTGAAAACCCATATTTCGAGTTTTCGAACTAAGAAGCTCTTAAGGATATTTCCAAATTAATTTTAAAAGCTCCGTTGTCTATACTTCGTTCCATATTATCTGACAGGAGAAGTAAACATTGCCGGCAGAGGAGGAGAGAAGTATAATTGCTATTCAACCAATGGCGAAGGTCTCATTCCACGCTTGACTTGATGTTGGTCGGTCTGAAGCGGTATGGCATAGTTGCGCCCCGCGGTCAATTGGGAGGCTTAGGCATGGCATAATTGCGCCCCGAAGAAATCAGGTAGCAGAAGGGACATGGCATAGTTGCGCCCCGAAGAAATCAGGTAGCAGGATGGACATGGCATAGTTGCGGCCCGATGAGCATAGTACACACGAAAGTGATTGTCATAAAATAAATAAATTACTTAAAAATATTACAGTGATAGCTGCATTGAAATCAGGTAGGCCTACCGTATGATCAATTTTGCTATTTAAAATAACACTTTTTTATTGATCACACACAATAAATGAACTGAATTTTTTGTTTCTACATCGATATCTTAACCCTACTGTACAGGGTTTCGAAAATTGAAACTTAGAACCATTATCAATTATTAACTCTTCACCCTTTTCACTAAACTTAACATTCATTTTAAATTAACCTCACTATACGCCACAGACGGTGTGAAAATCACTAATAAAATGTCAAGACTTCTAAGGCCCCATATTCCAACGGCTCACTCATTTGAATATGTCAGTTAATAAAGTACTGCCAACTTCATGGTATTCATTTTAAAGGTAGTCTATTGATAATCACTGCATAAACAGTAGAAAAACAGTTAATAAAGTACTGCCAACTTCATGGTGTTCATTTTAACGGTATGCTATCGATAATCACTGCATAAACGGTAGAAAAACAGTTAATAAAATACTTCCATCTTCATGGTGTTCATTTTAACGGTATCGATAATGAATATAAATCGAATAAGAAATCAATAAGCTTGGTTGATTACGAGGCTCGAGTTTCCGTAGTGTTTTTTTTCTCTACCTATTTCATCGGGGCGCAACTATGCCATGACCTTTTCTCTACCTGAAGGGAACGGGGCGCAACTATGCCATGCCTTTTTCTCTACCTGATGGGAACGGGGCGCAACTATGCCCACAAAACAGGGATCCCTTTTTATATGCTGCATTTTATCTGACCGTGTGGCGCAACTATGCCCTGCCCGTCTGAAGCACAGCACAATCTGTACATCAACGGTGACCAAAACTCGAACGGCAGTGATTACCAAAGCTCGGAACTTGGGGACTTGTGTCTTTGCACGTGGTTAAGCGACCGGACTCCAATATCAACAATCTCCCGCTTCCAGCTCGGAGGTACTGTCAGGTCTGATGGAGCAACGTATTGATAGTATTACGGTAGGTTGAAACACGTAATTTTTAGCATTTAATATATAATAAAAATAAACATGAGAATTATATTAACTTTACTGTTCTCCTCTGTACATTTTATTACAATGTATGACTACGTGCATTCGAAGATTTTCGAACCCATAACTTCTTCGCCTGTTAGTTAAACCTAATTTCAAACGAGAAAAATTTATTTCCACTGGGAGCAAACTTAACATACTGAATATCTTCACTGTTACTGTTTTCCGTTCGATTTGAGCAGTTGCTAGCTGATCTCGTGTCTGAGAAAAATAAGTGTATCCTCAATTTTTCTGGAAAATAGTTTTCAATTTGTGTGTCACTACTACTTAATCCAATGGCTATGCATAAATTTTCCACAAACTCAAGGTACTGCACAACTTAAGGGACTGCACTATCTTTCAATGAATGCCTCTAGTTTGTGTGTGGCACAACTTACAAAATATAAAATTTCTGTTCGAAGAAAATAACGTATCTCCTCCGAATTCCTCCACGAAATTCTGTACCTAAAACTTAAAAAATGTATTTTCAAACTTCTATAATACCCATCCGAATAATATGTATTTTTCTAATTCCTCAAACAGACCGTTTACCTGTAATTCTCTCAATGTCATTGGATTCGACATGACACAGTTTCCTCGTCCCTCTTCCTGTCATTCGATGTGACCACTTTCTTAGTACATACGACTGTCCCTGAGCACTTGCAGCGTGAGCTTTGTGTACGTTGTACCTTAACCTTACTCATGCACACGACACACAAGTCCCCAAGTTCCGAGCTTTGGTGATTACACGCGAGAGAGAGTCTAAGAAGTAAAGAGACGGGGGAGAGGTACTTGGCATTAAAACTACAACCAGTGGTGGTTCGTGCACTAACATTGAGTTCATCAAACTGCTAATAAAAATCGCAAGCTTTGCTGTATCAGTAATGTCACGACTGTCATCAAGAGCCAATAATATACATTTTCTTGCTTTTTATAAAATATCCTTCATGAACACAAGCAGAAATCTCTTGAATTCTCTTCTGGATATTTGGTCGAGAAAGCGCAGTTTTTCAAAATTAATTAACAATTTTCATTGGACAAATTATTTCAGCCACCTTGATAATTACGCTTTTAAAAACTCTCCTCCATTGGAAGAACGAAGAGAACGAGCTATTTCGTTCGGCACTAGATAGCTGGTGTCCTTACATTTATGTCAATATGACAATAAAGTCATTTGACCTCTTGCACTCCAATATTTTTCAAAGATATTATCATGACCAGCCAATCCTTACATTTATTTATGTCATCTTTCTCTTCATGACGATGATTTATGGCTGATTTCAGTTCTTGGAGTTTAGTAGCTCGTTTCACAACTACACTGGCACGTAATATTCAATCAATTTCTCAATATTATTATTATTATTATTATTATTATTATTATTATTATTAATTATTATTATTATTAAATTAATAACTAGTAAATAACTGATAATGGTCATCAAAAGATTAAAAAAAAGAACAAAAGGAATATACTGTATAGCGTAGTTTAGTAATTATTTTATCCTTCAAGGGAAGATGTAGTCATATATATTCAGGCACGTATATAAGAATTATGATAACACTTGCTGATAAAAAATAATAATAATAACAATAATAATAATAATAATATTATTATTATTATTATTATTATTATTATTATTATTATTATTATTATTATTACCTGTTATCCCTGTGAATTCAGCGTAATTCCCTGTAATGTCACTTCTACAGGCTGTTTCCAGGCTGGTGTTACAAACTTTCTGGGATGATGGCGAAGGGCACATGTATCAATTTGAGATAAGGATCCCCGGTCCGAAAATGAGTGAGTCGAAATTATAAGCAAAAATAGTTGTGTGGAAATGGAATTGTAATTTGGCACCAAATATCCTCCTTCCCTTAATCTTTGGAACAGTCGTGGGAAGATGGTATGGGCCAGATGTCTCCTACGTGGATACTCGGCCCAATACAATCTGTGAGCTTGTCTTCTGTTCCCATTGGCTCATCCGTATTCGAAAATCAGTTCTGCTTATTCCGCTCTCGTGTACTCCTCCATTTCACTAGGACTGATCCACTGGACACTGCAACTTGTACACATACACTGCTGTCTACAGATGTGCATATCAGGATCGATCATGTTCGTTACACATTACGCCGTCTGCATTGCTTTAGTGCAGTTTCCTGTCCCCACCCCTCAGACAGCGCACTGAACGGAATACTGTAAGTAAACAACGTTAGATGAATACAGTATGTGTAAGATGTACAGATAAATACACATAAATAAGGTGTACAGAGGAATAAAATTATTTCATTTCCACAGAACTATTTTTGCTCGTAACTTTCGACTCGGTCATTTCCGGACCAGGCTTCCTGATCTCAAATTGATACATGTGCCCTTCCCCATCATCCCTCAAAGTTTTGTAACACTAGCCCGGAAACACCCTGTATATACTACTACTACTAATTGAACCGTTGAGCAAAGCAACATGTTACATTTTCTCCGACAGAACAGCGAATAAATTTCTCTTCCCATTCTGTATGAAACTTTCTGTTCCTGCTAGATACAGAGGGTTTGTAGAGTGACATGGTACCGACACTGCTTACCTTCAGTACGTGAGCGAGACAGAGAGCAATGTACAGGAAACTCCCCTTACCAGTATGAATATCTTTGATTACACGAAGTAATCACGATACCCAGTTTGGTCACCGCTGGCGTACATGAACACAATATCAACGATAATGAGGTCCTTCGTGAGTTGTCCCAGTAGATATTAGAACGTGGTGTGTTGTATTTACATGCATAGTAAATAAATACATAAATAAATAATTAGCGGCAATTAACTGCGCTGCGTGTCAAAAATAATTACGCCTTTTTTCTATTTCAACACCGAAATAAAATGAAACTTCTAAACATCCTGTTGTGCACGGATAAACATTTCGGAAATCGCATATGACAGAGAATGAAAAGGTTTTGACATGCAGGATGTTATTCTGAGTCTTTAATAACAGACTGTGCCAAGACACCGAGATGAGATGCTCACTTTTCAGTGACGTCGGAAGCGAGCTACGGGAGGCAATATCTCTCAAACACATCTGGATTTTCTCTCACAGTCCTGTACATATCTAGAAACTCGGTGTGGTACAACTCTAGAATGAAGGAAACCACAGCAAGGACTTAGCATCAGTCAAATCGAGGATCATTTTATCTTTAAGTGATGTTTGTTGCTGTAATTCGGAAAGTTCTCGGCTGTAATAATTAGCAGAGATAGGATATTTCTTTCGAGAGGCGGACAAATCAAATTACAAAATAAAAGGGACATTAATGATGTTTTTAACTAGAAAATATGTAGTTTATTAAGAGCATACTTCGTGTTTAGGATTTTCTGTTTTGATATTTTTATCTCTTAAATAAACACTATTTAAGTATTCATTATTTTAAGTCCGGAAATGCTTTTTAATGTCTTCAATTAATTCATGGATAGCGAGCGCTATTGCTTTCCAGGATATTTACATTTTCAATTTATCAATTATTTTCCTGCTAAGGGTCGAACCGTATCGGTCGCTGTTGCAGGTTTGGTGTAATAAGTCTGTGATTAAATTAAAGACCTACCGAATTACATGTATAATGGGCCAAACAACCGAAATTAGCTCACGACTTCCGTTCTCCCGCACTAACAAGATAACCTCCGGGATTTAGAGAACAATTTATAATATTTGTGTTGTTTATTATTTCAATCATTTAATTTAGTATTCTGCTCAAGGGCAGGTCTTTCACTGCAAACCCAACTTTCTCCAATCTTTCCTATTTTCTGCCTTCCTATTTGTTTCCTCATATGATCCATACATCTTAATGTCATCTATCATCTGATATCCTTTTCTACCCCGAACTCTTCTCCCGCTCACTATTCCTTCCAGTGCATCCTTCAGTAGGCAGTTTCTTCTCAGCCAGTGACCCAACCAATTCTTTCCAACACAGCTTCATTTCTTATTCTGTCTGTCCATTTCACACGTTCCATTCTTCTCCACATCCACATTTCAAATGCTTCTATTCGCTTCTCTTCACTTCGTCGTAACGTCCATGTTTCTGCCCCATACAATGCCACACTCCATACAAAGCTCTTCACTAGTCTCTTCCTTAGGTCTTTTTCCAGAGGTCCGCAGAAAATGCTCCTTTTTCTATTAAAAGCTTCCTTGGCCATTGCTATCCTCCTTTTGACTTCCTGGCAGCAGCTCATGTTACTGCTTATAGTATTTGAAACTGTCCACTTGCTCTACTGCCTCATTTAAAATTCGTAAGTTTATCTTCTGTATTTTTTCTTCCTATTTATTATTATTATTATTATTATTATTATTATTATTATTATTATTATTATTATTATTATTATTATTATTTTGAAAGGGTATCCTTTACTAAATCCCACTCTATCGCATTTCATCTCTTGTAGGTTGGCAGGTCTGATGGTACATGCGCTCCGCGATTGTCAAGAAAAATGTAAGAGGGTTACAAGGAGCAGAAAAAAACTTAATTTTTTTCCTACTACCATTGTCTCAGACATGTCTTCGAACAGTTGACTAAAGAGCAACATGTTAATAATGTAAAAACAAATGCTTATACAAAGTTTGGCCACTCGAGCGGAATTACGAGGGCCGTTCAGAAAGTAAGTTTGCCTAGGGCCGTTTACAGAAAGAAAACACAATTTCAAGGAAAGATTTATTGGAACTGATAAAGAAATTGTTGAGATATTTTTCAACATATTCCCCAACGGAACTGATAAATTTGTTATACCGTGGTATCAACAGAGGGGTGCAGACGGCTGTCACACACTGGTTCCGATTACAAGCGGCAGACTTCTACGACACAGGGATACAAAAATTTACCTCATGCTATGACAAATACCTCAATTCCGGTGGGAAATTTGTTGAAATATAGCTCAACAATTTCTGTATTTTTTTTCCATAAACATTTTCATGAAATTGTATTTTCTTTCTGTAAACGTCTCCAGGAAAATTTACTTTCTGGCCGTCTCTTGTAATGCGCTCGAGTGATCAAAATTTGTATGAGCACTTGATTTTATATTATTAACATGGTGAAAGAAAAATATATTTATATTTATCTGCCCCCATGAGAAGGGTTGCCTGTTAGTTCAGTATTACTCCGATATAACTGAAGAATCTGGTTGTATGATATTTCCAATTTATATTTAGCTGCAAATTTTATTTCAATATTATTTTAACCACGAATCCTCTCCAAATTAATAAAAAAAATAAATAAAAAAAATTGTATTGGATTTATAGTTTGGGTTTTAAACATATTAAACACTATTTAATCTGTATTCACTCTCAATTTTAATTTTATTTTTGTCTGTATTGGAATCCCCTCCTGAGCACGAGTCTTACTCATTCAGGAGTGGGCTAGTTTATCTTTCATTGTATTTATTAACTTGTATTCATTTCAAACTTACTAGCAATTAAATAAATAAATAAATAATGAAATAAATAAATAAATTAAATATAACATGGAAGTATCAACGTACAGGACAAAAATTATGGAAATTTGTGGGAAAGAACCAAGAAAATTACAATTTGTTTCTCATATTAACACACTCGAATTAAGAAATCTTTTTCATACCTGGGCTAGAATGTTTCTATTCTCGAAGAAACAGAAGTACTAGAGAAAATTAACAGATGCACCAGAACTACAGACATTGTTTTAAAATTTTTCAAGTCATCTCTCATAAAAAATGTGAGAATAGTTTGCTTAGTACTTTAACACAACCTACAGTATATTAAGTATGTCAGTGAATCATAGGCATTGAAGAAATCCCATAAGAGCTGCGCAATATATTGTGAAATGCGATATTTTACAAGAACTCAAAACCAAGTCAGATCTAAAATAAACCCATCAGTATCAAATAAACTGGGAACACTTTCTAACAAGAATCCCTCCGAAAAGAAAGAAAGGAATATAAAATATATTCAGATTATGTTGACTATTACACTCTTACTACGTCATACTACTTTTGACCAATAAAACGGTACGAAAGGACGTATTTCAACCAATCATGGCTGCTTATCGCACAATTTTATCGCGTCCCTAGCATTTGTTTAATTTTATCGCGTCCCTAGCATTTGCTTAATTTTATCGCGTCCCTAGCATTTGTTTCTTTGTTTGCCAACATTTGAAACTGCGCTCGTCTCGACGTCAAAAAAAAAAAAATATATATATATATAATTACAAACCACTCCAGTCGATGCACAGCAGTTTCAAATATGACTCGCATTGGCATTTAAGAATAATAATTAATAAAAAGCACTGATCATACCTATGCATCTTCTGAAATCCGATTTACAAATAAATGAAGAGCACCATTCGGAAATCCTCAATAAGTTGAATACACCATGTAGGCCTAAATCAACGAGTTCCACTTCTATTACGCACACGTCCAGTATAACATCAATTGAACCACCAACCACATTCAATTTTGAAAATTGTACATTCAATAATTATTCCTTTTAAAATTATTCATTCGGAAATTCTGAATAAGTTGAATACACCATGTAGGCCTAAGTCAACGAGTTCCACTTCTATTACGCACACGTCCAATATAACTTCAATTGAACCACCAACCACATTCAAATTTGAAAATTGTACATTCAATAATTATTCCTTATAAAATTATTCATGTTTATTTTTTATGTCATCGTCGTTAATTAAAACTTTTCTAACACTTGTGTATATTAGTTAGGTTATGTTATAGCTTCTGCTATATGATGTTATGGATAGTCACGTATCAGAGATTGTTTAATATTAAGATTTATTGAAAATCATCTGTCAAGTGACGTTGATTACTGGGATTCGGATAATTGAAGTGGAATGTTGCATTTTAATAAAAATGAAACTGAATCAACAAAGCCTTCTTGACTAGTAACATTGCCATTGAGTATAATTTGGTATAATAGATCGAGAACTTCTCGACGAGAAGGCATTGCTCACTACTGCCATCTAGCGTAATATTTGTAATGTTGAGATGGTACAATAATACATTTGAAGACAGTTGTATTTTCGTAAGTCAATTAATATTTTATTGTATTGGAGTACTTCGTTACTTCTAATCTCTATATACTTTCCTCTAATCGTGTAATAGTCAATTAAATCCCACTCGAGTTTTGATTTTCTCTAGATAAATCAAAACGTCTAGTGAGATTACTGTTGATAATATACTCTTATAAAAATGAATTCGACTAAGATAAATTACTGAATCGAAGTATACGTAAATAACAAGAGATAAGCTGATGCTTGCACATTTCCACAGTTAAGTACAAAAATATAAACCGCAATTACTTGTCGAATTAACAACAGGTTTCAATGCCCTCTGCCATGGACGTACATGTAATAAGTTTTATTTTAAAGTCAGAATATTTTTGTAGAAACAGCTGAATGCTGCATTAATTTCACAAATTCGTTGTAAATACTGTATGTAAGCTCCTACTCACCATTTTGTCCTTCCTTGATTCGCTATGATGACGTGTTAATCCCTCCTATCCTGAAAAAACAAAATCACAACGTTATTTATTATATTATTTCAGACATTTGCAAGTGAAATATTTTGTTTCTTAACAATAATTAGGCAAAATATAAGCATGACGTGAAATTGTGTAAGCCTAGAACATTGAGAACAGAAAGATGTCTCAATTTGCCCGTATCTAACTGATCAATTGAAATAATATATTATTTACGTGGTACAATCTGTACTTTGTGTTTACTAGCTGACTAACATGCGTATCATTTATATTTCAGAAGTTCAGTGCTAGTGGACTGATGCTGCTTGTATAAATCAATACTACCTCGGTCATTGTCATTCATCTACGTAATTAGTCCAGGTAGTCTTTGGACTTCCCCTCTTCCTTCCCCTAGCTGCTTCCATTCATAAATTCTTTGGCCATCTGTCTTCTCCTTCCATTCATATCACGTCTTAACCATCTTAAACTTTTCTTTGTACTTTTGTTCTTCTGTGCGACCGTTACATTTGCAATATTCGTAAATATGATTATATTTCCCCGTCTTTCCTAATTCTGTCTTGGCTAAGGCTGAGCGATCGACGAGCCCTACATTCTATTATTGTCTTATTTTAAATTCTGCGCACCGCTTATCCAATCTACTTGGCTTCTTGTTTTTTTTAATTTATCTGCATATCATCAGCTAAGTATCAGGTCTCATCACAACAATTTTCTCGTTATTCTTTACCACAAGACATCTCTATATTCTTCATCCTATACAGTTGCTAGAAATTGTAACTCGCTTCCGACTGATGTAAGGGGTTGTTGGATAATAACTTTATTTAAGTCAAAATTACATAAATTCTTGCTTAAGAGATTAATTGCTGATTATTATTTGTTAGTTAAAATGAAACTAACATCTATCCATTTTTATTATTACCATTAATTTCTTAAAACCATATAATATAAAACCGCAAAATATCTTTATATCAATATATTTTAGATTTATATTTTGCTCCCTGTAACATAGTTCCAGTAAACTACTATTAAATTAATTCTCATAATTTAGCCAACAAGCTATTTCAACATAATTATAATTATTTACATATTGCATATACAGTAGATTGAATTGAATTACATTAGCTCATAAATTAAGTTATTACTTTTTCGTATAGGCTTCATATCAAATTAGATAAACATGTACTAGTCGTTAAAATTTAACTTGAATATTGCTGGAGAATCTTTAATGGATTACAAATATTCATAATTAAAAATGTATGTTACTATTTTATTGATTAAGGCTGATTAGTGAAAGAGGACCCTCATGGTCTTAACTCTGGCAGCGAAAATAAAACATTTTATTAAACATTCATTAGATTACGAATTATTTCATTAGATATGTTTTTCTTTTCTGAGATATAGGATGATCTCGAATAATTCATTTCCAATGCATTTATTGTTTATGCTTTCTGTCATTGTCCAAATCTTGCTTCTGTAATGAAAGAAAGATACTGTCATAGATGTTCCTATTCTTCTTTTATTCGTTCAACTATACGGGTGTGCCAGGAAGTACTTGAAATAATATAAAATTTCCCTTTATTTTCAGTATTCTAGTATTAATTTCTCCATCAGTATTCCTGCAAATTACAATTCACTCCAAGATACTTAACTTGTCTTTTGGTGAAAGATGTATTCTATTAGCCTATTAGATACACTAATTTTTTCGGTAGCAATTAACAGGCAAATTGTCTATTTTACTACATCATGCAGTTCCCTCAATATGTATTCAAAATATCCCTGCAGTGAAGTTTTCAATAAACAGATACAGGGTTATTCAGGAGGAATAGTAAATGTTTACTAAGGCAATAATCTTATTTATATTCTATATGCAGTGACTGTAATGATAACACTGTTATCTGCAACTCCCTAATACCAAAATATAATCTATAGTCTTCAATCGTCACAGCACTCGAGACACGTGTAGGCTCTATTTCTAGCTCTCGTTACCTAAACACAGAGTATGCTATGGACGAAATGAACATACGTGCTTCTTCTTAAATGTCTCTACTGCAACTGACCTAATTGTCATTGGTGTTGCATCATCCACTTCACAGTTCTGCCAACCTCTGCATTATTTATGAATTGATCCTCGTAAACAATAGTAGGACCCTCTCAAAATTATGTTTATTCTTCATTATTATGAAGGAATATTAATCACACATTCTGCTCCAATTAGAATGCGTATTCATGCTCCATATTACAGCCACTTTTTCGAACATAATTTACCACCAATAATGTGACGGAAGTGCCAAAATCTCTTGAATATCCAGCCCATTATGCTTTACGATAGAGCTCGTTGCCACGTGTGTGCCCAAGTGGTTTAATTTACTTATTAGATGGAACTTGACATTCTAGAGAATTCTCCGTATTCTCCGGATATGAGTTCCTGCAACTACGATCTTTTATCTAAGATGAACACATCAATGACAGGGGTATTTTCTTTAGAAGTATGCAGGCCATTATAACACATGTAAACTAGTCAATTAGAAGCTTAGGGCAAAAGAACCTTGTGGATGGTATCCGCCGCCTTCCAGAAGTGTGACGATGAGTACGTGATACTGGAAGAGATTAATTTAAGAACTTTAAATATGCCAATTGTGAATAAATAAGTTTTTGATATTAACTAAAGCTTTGCCACTGATTTCCGAATGACCTATTAAAAATTGAATGCGTTAAGTACACAATTACAAATTTTCATTGAAATTAAGTATCTCATATTTATAATGGATTAACGTGACATTTCACTGCAAATGAATAATTACAAATCAAAAGTAAAGCGGAATATTGACACGCTGAAAGAATTTTAATAACTGCAGTTATTACAATAATCCAAAATATTTTGAAGCCTGAATATTATTCGTACAGTTATACAGCTTTCAATCGATGTATACAAAATAAAAATGTAATTATTTCCTTTCTAAAATCGTATTCGTCCTGAATGCGATCAATAGATAATATGGAGAAACTCTCAAAATTCATTGTTCGTATAGCTGCCCTTGCAGATGTTATCTTCTTATATAAATCCAAGGCTTCAGAACACTTAAGATACGTCAGTTTTAAAATTAATGATGCTAAAATATTAACTACATCTGTAGTCTTACACCAGCGAAATATCCTAAGAAAACGACTACATCGAGAACTCTTACTAGAGAAACTGTCATACTTTGAAACTGCTTGTTAATCAATCACGAAATAGCGTGTGGTAAATTCCAAACATAATTACTTCCAAAACACACTCTTCTTAAGAAAGAATTTATAACAGAAATCTGTCAATCAAATACTTCAGAAAAGTAACACGAGTATTAATGACATTACGTGTAACACCGAACAATAGAGTAATTAATTAATAATCCGATATCAGTTAATACGACGCTTTTGTTTGCTTGGAGACTTCGGGTATGACTGTTAATACAGACAAGATCAAGAAAAGTAATCAGTATCATCAAAATAAAAAAAATAATATATACAGGATGTTTCCGAGGTGGTGTTAAAAACTTTCAGGGATGATGGCGAAGGGTACATGTATCAATTTGAGATAAGGAACCATGGTCCGAAAATGACTGAGTAGAAAGTTATAAGCAAAAATAGTTGTGTGGAAATGGAATTGTAATTTCGCACCATGTGCCCTCCTTCCCTTAACCTTTGGAACAGTCGTGGAAAGATGGTATGGGCCAGATGTCTCCTACGTGGGTACTGGTCCCAATACAATCTGTGGGCTTGTCTTCTGTTCCCATTGGCTCATCCGTATTCGAAAATCAGGTCTGCTTATTCCGCTCTCGTGTACTCCTCCATTTCACTAGGACTGATCGACTGGACACTGCAACTTGTACACATACACTGCTGTCTACAGATGTGCATATCAGGACCGATCATGTCCGTTAAACTTTACGCTATCTGCATTACTTTAATGTAGTTTCCTGTCCCCTCCCTCAGACAGCGCACTGAATGGAATACTGTAGGTAGGCAACGTAAACAACGTCAGATGAATGCAGTATCTGTAAGATGTAGAGATAAATACACATAAATAAGGTGTACAGAGCAATAAAATTATTTCATTTCCACACAACTATTTTTGTTTGTAACTTTCGACTCTGTCATTTCCGGACCAGGGTTCCTTATCTTAAATTGATACATGTGCCCTTCGCCATCATCCCTGAAAGTTTGTAACACCACTTCGGATACACCCTGTATATTGGCTGTTTCGCTTTTTTTTAATATATATTTTTTCATATTCCAAGTGAATTTAATTCAATTATGATTACAAATGTGTTTAACATTTTTTTTTTTAAATTATGGCACTGAAGGAGCGAAGTATTTAAAGAGCTGTCAGAATTATTTTTCATCAAAGAATTCTTTTTCAGAAATTTCTGAATACAAATCTAGAAACTTCATTCGAAGTTACTAGATGAATGTAGCGGAAGAGAATTTTAATAGGTATGTGTTACATAAACATTCATTTTACTTTCAGCAAGTTTATTTTTCTTGATTCGACACCAACTTTCTCATGGCAAATATTAATCAATCTAGATGAAATTTTTACTGCAAGTATTTATAAGGTAGCTACATGTTTCTATGTATTTAATTTCTAAGAAATCGTGCTAGTTTATTTTCTATTAATGTTTTATTTTTCATTAATAAATAGAAAAAATAACGTTTTCAAAATAAAAAAAATTGAGAGTGAATAAGTAAGACAGTTCATAAAATTAACGCATAGAAATGTTTCTCTATGGCTTGTGAATGTAATAAAAAAAGAAAGCTTAAAAATAATTGAGATCTTATACTTAAAAGTTGGGTTTGAAAATATTTCTAAAATAATAGAAAAGAAGCAAAAAATCAAAAGCCAAACACATTTGCGAGTTGAAAATTTCGATTTTGTTAGCTATTTACATAGTAAACATGCCCTCAAAATTAGGTTGAAAAAAATTAGGAAAAAAGTTATTTTTAGTGCAGTAGAACCTTAAACGTAAATAGCACGGATGTGACATGGACAAAGGCTCTGCACATATTGGAAAATATGAAACATTTTATATACCGGTACTATATTTAGGGGTTACTTAATCAATGAATGGGAGATGACCTGAACACAGTTACATAACGAAACGCAAATGCGAGGTAAATAGAACGGAAGTATTAAAATTGATCACCAAAGTGTCAGACATTCCTCTAGTATCATTGAAGGTAATATAATGAAGCTGTGCTAACAACCAAACGTTTTGATGGGGGCAGATAAAAAGTTAAATTTTTTTCTTCCACCATGTTAATAATGTCAAAAGAAGTGCTTATACAAATTTTGGCCACTCGACCGCAATTACGAGGGCCGTAAAAATAAGTTCGCCAGGGGACGCTAACAGAAAAAAAAAACACAATTTCAGTGGACAAATGTATTGGAACGGACACAGCCATTGTTGAGCTATTTTTCAACATATTTTCCATCGGAAATGAGACATTACTCATATCATGGGATCGACAGAGAGAGGTGCAGACGCAGTCAAACGGTGGTTCGATCTGAGGCGGCTGACTTCTGCGAAACAAAAATTGATCCCATGGTATGACAAATGTCTCAATTCCAGTGGGGGATATGTTGAAAAATAGTGCAACAATTGCTGTATCTGTTGCAATAAATATTTCTATGCAATTGTGCTTTTTTTCTATAAACGGCCCAGGGAAAGTCACTTCTGGATGTCTTCATAATTGCGGTCGAGTGGCCAAAATTTCTATAAGCACTTCTTTTGACATTATTAACATGGTGGAAGAAAAAAATTAACTTTTTTATCTGCCCCCATCAGAACGTTTGCTTGTAAGTTCATTTATGTTGTATGGAGCGGAAATTTGGGGTTGGGAAAATGCGAGGAAATTAAACAAGATACAAACGGATTTCCTAAAACGAATACTTGGCATTGGAAGAAGCACAGCTAATTGCGGAGTGTTGAAGCAATTAATGTGAAAGTCAGGATGGTAAAATACTGGCTAAAATTATATTTGGGGACCAATCGCTTTTATGGGCGATTTGTTGCAGAGTTCAACAAACAGAGGGGTTTGGAAAAGGATGAATTTATAAACTACAGAGAGGACTTCGTCATATACTGCGTGTTCAGTTCAAAGTGTGTCATGGCTCGCTGTATGCCGTCATGTGGCTAGCCGATGAGACTAGAGAATTCAATCTGCCTTCATTTCCGCAGAGGCGTATTACCTATGTGCCAGAGAAGTTGCCTGGCAAGTACGGCGTTCATTCTGAAGAGTACTTACCGATACGTACCGTAACACCGGTAGTGGCAGGAATGTGAACTGTTTGGAAACACGTACTGAGGTGAGTTTTTTTCTTACTGTCGGGGTATGGGAAGAGGGTTAAGACGATTACTTACGTACAGTGTTTGTTGACATTAACTTCGACGGTCAACATGGACACGGAGCATTTGATTTGTATTGTGGAATGTTGCCGTACGCAACCGATGATAACAAATACCCTGCGTACGACTTGCCCGCACAAAACAGTTCGAAAGAGGTTATGGTAGCACACAGACCGTACAGATCGCCATCTGTTGCTACGACGTTCAAGTATACCGTACACGTTCTCAAGTTCAGATTGAACGCCTTGATTAATAGGCAACATCTCTGACATAAAAGCTGAAACTCGCTTCAAATCGCTGACTCTCAACAGTGACGTCATTGTACACATTGAAATGAACACCAAGTAGGAATGGGTTGGATGAGGGGAAAAAGGAGAAAATAATAGAAGAAATATGGTTTATGACGTAATGTGAAGATGCGTCTATTGAAATCGAGAAGCAGTAGATTGAGTACCAACATTTGGAAAAAATCCTCACTGCATTTACAATCAGTTTTCTTGCTTAATTGGGGGAGGGATGACTACATAAATTCTTGTAGCAAAGATAGTAAAGTGGGTTAGGCGTGACTAAGATTGGGGGCATGAAAGGGTGTTAAAATTGTCACCGAAGATAGAGATCGCATCTGTCCATTGTGTGTAGAAAAGGAGACATGAGCACACATTGTAGTCCATTGTAAAGAAACAGAATATATCCGGATAAAATATCTACCACCCTCGATGCTAAGTCGGAATAGGGATTCGCTTGCATGTCTTGACCTCATGGGGAATAGAGAATACGAACAAAAGACTGGATTGTTACTCTCCAAGGCGAGACACCTTAGAGCATCAGCTGTTGAAGTTTATGATACGAACTGTTGATGAGATAATGCTAACTATTCGATTATACACTTTTATGCCTGTTTGTATGCTACGTTAGGATATGTGATATAATATGTCTTGTTTTTACCCATTTTCATATTAATCTGTATGTTTTATGGAGAATGGTTTGATTTAATCATAGGTAAGGGGAGGGGACAAAACCTACAAATTATGGCTTGTTTTGTAAAGCACGTACTGTCAAAAGAGCCGTGCAGTGGATTTAAGGGTAAATTCTGTTAGTGTAGTGCATCTGTAGGCTACATCATACTATTGCTGAATGAATCCATTTATCTATTTCTACACATAAGCAAAAGAATTGCTCTTCTTCGGTTTTTATATTTATAGTCTCTTTCTAAAGATTTTACAAGTTACTACAGGGCGTACTGAAATTCGCACACACGGGATACATCGTATAAATCCTTGACGAAAATAGAGACAAAAGTATTTGTGACAAAAATTAATATGAATAATTTTTAGTTGCAGAATAATGTGAAAAACTGCACAACAGAGAATGTCTTGGTAGCCTGCACTAGTATTATAACGTTCACTGTGTTTAACATTTTAATTAACAAGAGTAAGATGCAAATTAATGGATATATAATAATTTATCACGAAATTCTGAAGGAACATAATGTATGGTAACACAAATAATTCCCTACATTACAGAAAGATAATTAAAATGAAACATGAGGGAAGTGATTTGAACAGCGAAGGTTTGGTTTCAAAACTTCTACGATCACAGGAGTAAAAATGTATTTGCAAAATTTAGTGTTGTTACATTGAGCAATAAAAAATCGGCGAGACGAAATTTTGTCACTAATATTTTCGTCTTCTTTTTAATCCAGGATTTACATGTAATATGTGTGTAGGATTTTGTTACACACTGTATGTTAGATTCAGTTCAACACAAATTGCCTCAGTCTGTTTCTTTGAATTGCTATTATGTTACTTGAAATAATACACGATTTATCAATACTATGTAAGTGGGTTGCCCGCAGTGAATTGTTTAAGTCCTTCCTCGATGTTTTCACATGACAATGAAATCCAAACACTGAATTTGAATGCAAATGAGAGACACTTGACATTTATATATTAGAATACAAGGAAATTGAATGATATGGCGCAGTTTAATTTAATAAAATAGCAGACAACTCTATCTGTGAGAATTGTGAGTTTGAAAATCTATCCTGGACGAGTAACGAGTCATAAAGAAAGCTAACTGAAGGAGTATAAATCTCCATATCCAAGCCTATAACTGCCACCGGGTATTTACCCATTTGCAGTGTCAATAAAGAAATACATACACATACATATAGGTTATTTGAGTGCGGTGTTTTTTTGCTGAAAGATATTGCCTTAGATTGACTATAAAAATGTATACAAAATTCCAATATATATGATCATCAATAGAATTTAAAACAATTGAAATAAGACACACCACCATCACGATCGTCGTCATCATCATCATCATCATCATCATCATTTTAATTACGATTTGAGCATAGAGCCCCGTTCTCTACTCATTAGAATTATTGACTCCATTTAAATCTCCGACAACCTACATTTCTGCGTGGAATATACTGAAATATTTTTTTCCGAATCCTGTTTTCCCCTATTCTCTCCAGATGTTCCATTTGTAGTTAAATTCTTTTGTATGTTGTGTTATTTCTTCTATCTAAAACTACTCTCTAATAACATCACTTCTCTTGTATTCTACTATAGATTTTGATATTTTTAAATTATACTTTGTTCTTACTTTGTAAGCAGCAATTTGCAGACCTTCTTTTGAATTGGCTAACACAACTTGATCGTCCAAAAAGAAAATACAACTGAAGGAAAACCTTACTTGGAAAACATCCTAAGTCCATTGAACTACATTTTTGAGGAGAGCAAAGGAAGAAGAAACTATAGACGCTCAAAATAAGAGTAATAATTCTGCTGCCGTATAAATATTGGGAAACTAAATTCTTGTTTCCAGCATTGAAGATGTATAGTTCTCTTCAAAAGTCGAGGAAGATTTGAAAGTTCTTTTACTTTGTTAAAAAGCAAGTTTATAGAACAATAATAATACAGTTTTGTTTATAAGAAAAAGTATTAAAATGTTCTGTCACTCTAGTTTCTGAGCAATTAAACATATTTTCACATAGTTATTTTAGCATTAGAAAGACGAAATGTATTATAAAAAAATAGCCTATATGTATTTTGCGTTGTATATAAAGTTATTTTTTTTAAATAAAAGAAACTTTAGATGTAAATATAAAAAAAAAGAGTAATGAAATAAATATTTTTATAATTCAAACACATAGGTTAGAGCTGAAATATTCTTTTCTACAGGATGGTTGCCTATGCAAAATAGAACACATGTCGGGTAGAAAGTCAAATTCGGTAAATTTTGGACTTGGGATATTTGTCAGTTTATATCTTTCAATAAATAATCAGTTGAATTAATGGAAATAATATAATATAAAACTAGTAAATACGGTTTGACGAAATTCTATCAACTTTAAGTATTACCTGGGCTCTGAACAGAAAAAGAAGAAAGATAGAATCGCTAGAAATTCGATTGTAAAGATGACTACTTTAATGCATGTCGGATCAAGTGGAGTCTCCCATTTTCCTGCCAATGAGAGTATCGTTCTTTTAACTTGGATGCAGGGAAATCATAATTTTGAGTGAAGGTTATAAAAATCAGACAAGCGGCTACCGCGCATAAAATGATCTACTGATAGGAACAAAGAGCAGTCACGAAGTTTAGTGTACGCCATAAGGTAGATACAATACAACTGTAAGGGTGTAAGGTACAGGTTGGTATTATTGTGATACCAGTAATATTGTGACAGTCCTTTTAGAGAATTTATTACAATTTTACTGAGCGAGAGAAGAACCGGTTTTGTGCAGCAACTTGTCCACGAACATTCCCTTAATACGCTGAAGCAAAAAACCGGTCTTCCTCCTCTCGCTCAGTAAAATTGTAAAAAATTCTCAAAGAGCACTATGACAATATTACTCATATCACAATATTACAGTACGATTATTTAGTCCTGACAGTCGCCGACGATGTGCGCCTGAGTCAGGCGAGTCCATTTAGTTACGCCAAGGGGTATTTGGGTTATTCACTCGCTTGCCTTCGGAGCGATCAGATGTCATGCGTGCGGTAGAGCGGTATGTTTCAGTAGAATTAAGCTACACTGCATTCCTTTACCGACCGCTCGCCCTTACCTCTACTCCGGAATTCTCCCCGATCCTCCTATTACTTCCCATCTTTCGCGTCGCTGAGCTGTTAGGACTAAATAATCGGTCTGTACCAACCTTTATCCTACATACTCCTTTCACTGACATAAATTCAGTAAAATTCAATATTTAACTTCTATATAAAAAAAAACTGAAAGTTAGAATTTATAAAACAGTTATTCTGTATGGTTACGAAACTTGGACTCTCACTTTGAGAGAGGAACAAAGGTTAAAGATATTTGATAATAAGATGTTTAGGAAAATATTTGGGGCTAGTGATGAATTCATTAGCATGACTTTCTCCGAGAAAGAAATGAAACTGAAGTACCTATGTTCTTGATTTACCGCAAGTGAAAGGTTCTTGTCCCTGACAGGGTCTTCAGGAGAAATTAGTAATTTGTCCATTGCGTTGGCATTTGATCTTGAACAACTTCTACAGTTGAAAATATCATTAAATAAGATTACTACTACTATCGAACCACGGAATTTGATTGCTGGTTACTTCACTTCCTAGTCTTATTCAAATAAAGAGATCCACTTTTCATCGTGTATGGAGATCGTCTTACAAATTCGCCATCTTAAAGGATATTAGAGTAGCTTACTGTAGATGTCATTACGGCTCCTGTATTCATCATTGCCAATGGATTTTGTAGACGCTGGTTAATTGAAAATCTGAAACTTTTCCAAGTGACGAAAAGCCATTCCTCACGAAGAGTTCATGTGTTATTGACAGTATCGGGTGTTTGACAGCCGTTCTTCCAATGCGATTGATCGAGCCGCGACTGAGGTTTGTTATGCTGGAGTCAACTTTATTGAAAGGCTTGAACCAAATCGATGCAGTACGTCTACAGACTACTCATTCACCTTCAATTCTAACAAGTTTCTTCGCCATCTGCATTTGAACTTAAATCTCTTTTTAATAATAAAGTAAAACCACACGAAAGGCTAAAGTTATATAATACTAGTGGCTTGTGCAGCAAATGCTGCAAACTAAGTTCATTAGACGTTGAAATAAACATTTTTCAGATTTATTTTCAATGAAGAATACCAGACATTCGGAAAGTCATTTGCTTCCATAACAATGAAAGATACTCTCTCTCGAGCCAATACTGAAGAGAACCACGCATATAAATATCTACACCACACCGCCATTAAATATATGAAAAATACCAAACCCCACTTGATTAATAACTACCCAAAAAGTATTTTATTTTTAATAATATTATCTTACGCAAGTTTTATAGCTTTCAGTAACATATACTATATAGCCGCCACTCAGTAAAATATAGAAATCAAAATCTAATTTAAGTTATTATCTACATTTACTTATATAACCCCAAAACGTTTCACTTTCATATCATCAATATAGCATTAATATATATAATTACTGAAAAATAGTCACATCACGGCATTAACTACAATAATATTTCATTTCTAATGGTAATAATGTCATCAAACCACCTCAAGTTTTGTAGTTTTTAATATCCAATATACAGCTGCACCCAGAAAATTACACACCTCAGAATCGAACCTGTAAATTACTTTTAGTCAGTTAAGTTTTTAATAACCAATTTAATTTGAGCTCTAAACATGTCAGCATTCTTGCAGATCATGGCCTTCGTGTAATATTGTTTACTGTAGTATGTGTTTTGTTTTATTCTGAAATGCAACAAGGCCGACTTGATGCTCGCTTCGCTTCTCCTGAATGCAATGCTAGTTCTCAAAACTGACGACAGATGGATTTTGGAAAATAGGAAAATTATGTAGGAAAATTGACATTTCACTGAAAACTACTATTTTTCCGAAAAACTCTGGATTCCAAGCTTCAAAATGAGGGACCATTTATTAAAAACCGTTCAGCCGTTTTCCCGTAATTTCCATTACCAGTTCAAATTATATAGTTAATTTGTTTATAGCCTAACTACTAATAATATTAGCATTTGGCTGTGGTTCATTGTGTTGTCATAGTAACCATTTGAATTTATACCATTTTTCGTTTCGCTAAGGGTCTAATAACGGGTGGCCATAAATATAGATATTTTGAGCTTTACTATCAAATCACCTTTTGTTACGTCATGACAAAATAAACACACATTACTACGGAGACAGAAGTACACGTTAAAGTAATAAACACATGTGATATATAATTCTGTGAATCTTAAAAAAAAATAAATATTAAACTTTCTAAACCCTATGACAGAACTGTACACGATTTATCCTCACTGAGCACACTCGCGACTCGCAAGTGCCAGAGATTGCTGAGAACGCTCGGCCACTGTACGGAAAAGGAGTGAGAGGCAATAAGAGGTAAAAGAGAGGTCAGGAGTTTACAGGTCATAGTTCCAAAATGTATACACATACACAGAAGAAAGAGTTTTTCATATGGAGTTAGAATTAATCGATTTTCTTTGTATTTATTTTGAGAGTATATTGCTCAGAGTCCTAAATATTGAAAGAAATGAAAAGGAATTAAGTTTTATACCTATGCAATTTTGTATTTAAGTTCATTAACTTTATTGTCACTCCAGATGGAAAAACATTTTTTTTAATGTACCGGTATTTTACGTTTCATACTGCGATCCTGTTTCATTGTTATTAACATTAACATGAAGCCGTACAGGCGAAAACATTTATACTTTTCGTTTAGTAACATGTTGTAGCAAATGAAGAGTTTGCGGGAAAAACGGTGAATGTCACATTTCTGTTAAGGATTAGGTAATGATCTAATTGAATCTATAACTGCAAGATGTATTGCTGTTTCTATAGAAAATAAAGGAAAGGATTACTGTATTCGTGGTGGTAATTCTCCTTTTTACCAGTTTTCATAAGAACAACACTAAATTTCGTAGTGATCCATTGAATTAATGACATCAAACTTAACAAAATTGTGACATTAATTGTTTTTCCCGCAAACCATTCAAATGTTAATTTGCAATAAGAATGATAAGTCATATGATTGAAAATTTTAAATAAACATATTTCATAACTTTGTAATTGACTTATCTGATAACCAAAAACGAATTGTAAAAGAGGAACAGAGATTGGGGATGTTTGAGAATAAGGTGCTTAGGAAAATATTTGGGGTTAGAGGGATGAAGTTACAGGAGAATGGAGAAAGTTACACAACACAGAACTGCACGCATTGTATTCCTCACCTGATATAATTAGGAACATTAAATCCAGACGTTTGAGATGGCAGGGCATGTAGCACGCAAGGGCGAATAAAGAAATGCAACCAGAGTGTTGGTTGGGAGGCCGGAGGGAAAGAGAGCTTTAGGGAGGCCGAGACGTAGATGGGAGAATAATATTAAAATAGATTTGATAGAGATGGGATATGATTGCAGAGATTGGATTAATCTTGCTCAGGATAGCGACCGATGGAGGGCTTATGTGAGGGCGGCAATGAACCTCCGGGTTTCTTAAAAACCATAAGTAAGTAAGTAAGTAAGTAAGTAAGTAAGTAAGTAAGTAAGTAAGTAATAAGGAAATGCCTTCGAAAAAAAAACTCTATAAAGTACGTCATCCACTTTCGAAAATAAAATTAGACTTTGTGTTAAAATGAATGTTTCATTTTTTTTAGGACGGGGGTTAGAAATGAAGAGTATGGATATATAATAATAGAAGTAATTAATGAAGGACAGGCAATATATTTTTTTTTAATATGAAGCCAAATTTCCGAAATTATTTTCAGCTCTAAAAAAGAAATAATCACTATTGTTCATTCAAAGCATATCGTACGATTCTATTATCAACAGTAATCTCACTAGACGTTTTGATTTTATCGATAAATCTGCTAGTGGAACACGAGCAGATTTATCTAGAGAAAATCAAAACTCGAGTGGGATTTAATTGACTATTACACGATTAGAAGAAAGTATATAAAGATTAGAAGTAACGAAGTACTCCAATACAATAAAATATCAATTGACTTACGAAAATACAACTGTCTTCAAATGTATTATTGTACGATCTCAACATTAGAAATATTACGCAAGATGCATGCTAGATGGCAGTAGTGAGCAATGCCTTCTCGTCGAGAAGTTCTCGATCTATTATACACGATGGCAATGTTACTAGTCAAGAAGGCTTTGTTGATTCAGTTTCATTTTTATTAAAATGCAACATTCCACTTCAATTATCCGAATCCCAGTAATCAACGTCACTTGACAGATGATTTTCAATAAATCTTAATATTAAACAATCTCTGATACGTGACTATCCATAATATCATATAGCAGAAGCTATAACATAGCCTAACTAATATACACAAGTGTTAGAAAAGTTTTAATTAACGACGATGACATAAAAAATAAACATGAATAATTTTATAAGGAATAATTATTGAATGTACAATTTTCAAATTTGAATGTGGTTGGTGGTTCAATTGATGTTATATTGAACGTGTGCGTAATAGAAGTGGAACTCGTTGATTTAGGCCTACATGGTGTATTCAACTTATTGAGGATTTCCGAATGGTGCTCTTCATTTATTTGTAAATCGGATTTCAGAAGATGCATAGGTATGATCAGTGATTTTTATTAATTCTTGTTCTTGAATGCCAATGCGAGTCATATTTGAAACTGCTGTGCATCGACTGGAGTGGTTTGTAATTTTATATATATATATATATATATATATATATATATATATATATATATATATATTATATATATATTTTTTTTTTGACGTCCAGACCAGCGCAGTTTCAAATGCTGGCAAACAAAGAAACAAATGCTAGGGACGCGATAAAATTAAGCAAATGCTAGGGACGCGATAAAATTAAACAAATGCTAGGGACGCGATAAAATTGTGCGATAAGCAGCCATGATTGGTTGAAATACGCCCTTTCGTACCGTTTTATTGGTCACAAGTAGTGTGACGTAGTAAGAGTGTAATAGTCATTCTAATATTACAAACCAAACTAGTGATCGCAGAGGTCTATAGCTGCTCTCGATTTCGAGATATTACTGAGAGATTCCGCGCGGCACTGTTAATTTTATACGCACATTCTGCACTCTCAGTCTCATAGCGAGATGTGGACACACAAGTTAATTTGTTTATAGCCTAACTACTAATAATATTAGCATTTGGCTATGGTTCATTGTGTTGCCATAGTAACCATTTGAATTTATACCATTTTTCGTTTCGCCACTGGTCTAATAACGGGTGGCCATATTCGTTAGTGAGAAAGAAGTATTTCACGTCAAAATATGTACACACTTTGAGGGCAAACATCATCGTCACCTTGGATGAAGTTTAAGTAAAGTTATGCATTCTATCTTTAGTATTGTTTGTAATCAATTTGCTTTAGTGGATAATGTCTTAACAGACGTCTACTTAAATGTTTCAGGAGGAAGAGCTGCGTTGCTCGGGAGACCCAAAATTCTCACACCTCAGCGACGACCTGCACGTCGAGATCACAGCTTTCGCTCCACCTGCGGAGGCACACGCTAGAATTGCTTATGCTCTGGCCGAAGTGCGTCGATTCCTGGTTCCGGTAAGTCACTTCACAGTTCTACATACTCTGTTCAAAAACTTTTCCAAATATATATATATATATATATATATATATATATATATATATATATATATATATTTTTTTTTTTTTTTCCGCCGAAATGAATAATGTTATGTGCCATATTTCTGTTTCTGGTGTTGGCATCATTCATGACGTCACTTCCGTGGAAGTTTCATGATCATAATCATTGTTTTTGTGTGTGGCAATGGCTGTTGTTTGTGTAATATTTGAGCCGCTCAGAGCAAATGTGGTGTACGTCAAAACTGGGTAATGAGGTTTAAAGTAAAAATTCTGTAAAATTTGTAGTAGCCCAAAGTAGCAATTAATATGTCCTTCTTGCTATCCACTGACTACTAATAGTTTAAATAAATGGAATATTAATTGCTTCTTTGCGCAGTATTTTACAGAATGTTTCCTTTAACCCTCATTACCCATTTTTGACTTACGCCACTTCTGCTCTGAACGACTCATTTGTTTTTCGCATTTCAGAATGTGGGATACCTTATAGAAAAAACGCACAAACATAACATTTTGTGTTTCTTTTTTTCACAGATCTTCTTCAGAGGCATTAAGAATGCTTGACGAAGCTTATGCTAAAGCAGCAATGAAAAAAAAAAAAAACACAGTTCTATGCCTTGTATAAACGTCTTTCGAAGATCGACCGGAGCGCTGGTCGTCTTTGATAACGCTACGAACGAATATCACACAAACCAGTTGCCACACAACAACAATGATTATGATCTTGAAACGTCATCAGAAGTGACGTCATGAATGATGCCAACATCAGAAACAGAAATATACAACATAACATGATTCACTTCTGCGAAAAAAAAAAATGTATATTCCGGAAATTTTTTGAACAGAGTTTTACTTCTGAAAGTCACTGAATCTTATAAATTGAACCGAAATACAGGAAAGATACTCTTAGATACAGATCTGGGAACCTTTCAACGTGCACCAATTACACAAGGAAAGTAAGTGACAGTGAAATGAAAAGACGCATAACGTATCTTGATTAGGCCGCATAACTTCGTGTAGAGCTAACTACCTGTGAGTGCTAAAACTTTTCGATGTGTGCAAAGCTTGTTATTTGACTAGTCCCATTGTACTCCTTGTACTTCACTTGATTTCCTCATATTTTCCGTTGTCCTCTTTATATTTCTTTGTATTACCTATATTAGCATGTTTCCCTGTATTCTCCTTATATTACCCTTGTTCTTCTAGTGTTTCCCTTATTTTTCTTCTCATTGTTCTACTTATATTGCCTTATTCTCGTTTTTCAGTTCGCCTTGTAATCTCCATGTACTCGTAATATTTTCCTTGTACTCCTCATCCTCTTGTTTTTCTTCTGTCTTCGTTTTCTTTGTATCTCATCTCATTGCTTTTACCTTGTTCTCCTTTTATTCGTCTTGTTTGTCTAGTGTTACTTCCGTTTTTCTTATGTGGCTCTTTTTCCTCTTGTGTTCCCGTTTCCTCCTCCTGTTATTTTTTCGTTGTATCCTCCTTTTTCGTTGTATCCTCCTGTTTCGTTGTATCCTCCGTTTTCGTTGTGTCCTCCTTTTTCATTGTGTCCTCCTTTTTCGTTGTATCCTCCTTTTTCGTTGTATCCTCCTTTTTCGTTTTATCCTCCTTTTTCGTTGTATCCTCCGTTTTCGCTGTATCCTCCTTTTTCGTTGTATCCTCCTTTTTCGTTGTATCCTCCTTTTTCATAGTATCCTCCTTTTTCGTTGTATCCTCCTTTTTCGTTTATCCTCCTTTTTCGCTATATCCTCCTTTTTCATAGTATCCTCCTTTTTCGCTGTATCCTCCTTTTTCGTTGTATCCTCACTTTTTCGCCCCTCGTATTCTTCTTGTTTCACTCGTATTCCCCTTGGTTTTGTTGCATCTCACTTGTTTTCCTTGCTTTCCGATTTTTTCCCTTGCATTCTCCTTTTTCTCCTTGTGTTTCCGTTTTTCACGTTGAGTTCTCTTATTATCCTTATCTTATTCTCTCTCGCCTTTTCGTTCCCAATGACAAATTCCACTGACAAATTGAAGAGTGTCATCCCAAAACTCGATCAGTCCATTTGGCCATTTTTATTATTTGTACATATAAGTGATTATGTTTGAATTTTATATCATTATATTTAAAGCATGTTTTCTTTCAAAACAACGCCAATTCTTGTCTTTTTTTTTAGTAGGTTATTTTACGACGCTTTATCTTTGGTTATATAGCGTCTGAATGAGATGAAGGTGATAATGCCGGTGAAATGAGTCCGGAGTCCAGCACCGAAAGTTACCCAGCATTTGCTCATATTGGGCTGAGGGAAAACCCCGGAACAAACCTCAACCAAGTAACTTGCCCCAACCGGGAATCGAACCCGGGCCACCTGGTTTCGTAGCCAGACGCGCTGACCGTTACTCCACAGGTGTGGACTCAATTCTTGTCTAAAAGTTTGTGTTATTATTCATGTCACTTGAAAACTCACCCAGTCTTTAGACCGGCGGATCAAAAAATTAGCCCAGTCCTTTCATAAAAATGGAATGAATGCGTTTAGGATCACACTTTTCAATTACTGAAAGAAGTTGAGCTGTTATATAATTCTAGTTTCTCTCTTCAATTTATATAAACATCGATAGAGTACAAAAAATGTCATCCTTAATAAAAAATATTTACTTTGTAATTTACCGTCTTGTAATAATCATGTTCAAATTTCTCTACACGAATGCTAGCTTCTCGCAACTCGAAGACTATCTCATTAAAAAAATGAAGTTAAAAATAGAAGAGTCTGGGACAGCTATGACAGATTGAGAAGATTGATGCTTTACCTTCATATTGATCTCAATTTGACTCTACTGCCATATCTATTTCTATGTTTACCATGATACGACAACGTTATTTTACACATGATCCAGACAAATATGAGCATGCGAATTTAGAGATGGAATATGGAATAAAAACTCCCTTTCAAATATTTAAATCAGAACTAAAATTCTACTCCAATGTTCCCACTGGATGGGACTCAGTGCCAGCAGTCTGGTTTTTCCCCAGACCGGGGTTCGATCCTTGGCGAAGTAATGAAGAATTGAAGTCCTCCACGGAAAATGAATTTTATATCAAATTCTTGAAATACGTGTTGTAGGTGAAAAAAGTAATTTTGATGCATTTTTAACTATAACATTAAATTACTGAATTCAATGGTTGTATATACTTGTGTCCTTGTTGAGCCAAATGGTTATTAATTATTATTAATGTATCTCCAAGGCGACGAGCCCTATTTTACTAATGTGCAGTATGCTAGGGCTACAGTTTTATACAAAAGGGATATTAATGAAAGTAACCATAAAGACAAATAGAAAAGAAAAATAAAGTAGTCTACACAATGTAAACAAAACACAAGCAATCTGTAATTTAGACATTGCGATAGTTAAGCAAACATCAGGCATCATCAGTGAAATGGTTGCGATAGTAAATACAGACCTAATGAAATATGCTCCTGAAATTATTTACCTTCCTTATGAAATATGAATTACAATTTGTTGGTTACAACCTTATTCCGGGGAAGTCTTCAATTTGTGGTGAACAAAGCTCTTCCCTTTTCATTCCACTAACACTCTCCACTTTTCCCTCTTTTCATCCGTGATCCGCAGTATTTATAAATAAGTTGGGGAGAAGTATTTGGTATAGTACGTGTTTCCCATGCTGATATAGGCTACAGGTCCTAGGGTTAATCAAGTACTCGTCTACGGATTGAATTTCATTCTATCAGGCAGGATGGCATACCTATCAGCTTCGAATTCACATTTGCTCCGGACCGCCTGTCGGGTTTGAACAATCGATACATATAGAAAGTATAATGTATCCCTAGAAACTTAAGTTAATGCATCCATTCCGGGTGCTCTCCTGGAAAAGCTAGGTATCCATCCACACTATCGGGAGTGCGGAAGGTCTTGTATATTACAGCATCAATCAACGCCATTATCTACCAACAGATTAATGTAGAGCATATTCTGGATACGCAGAATACATCACGTTATTAATATAACATCCAGGTAAATAACACATGAGTTAATCCTAGATCTAAACGTAACCGAACAGTATTTGAAATGTATTAACATGTCCTGTTGTAATATGTGCAAGAAATTATTTATATTATTTCGAGTTACAATAATAGCGTCTATTACAAATAATATATTCATCACTTTCTGGATTCCCTACTTCGCATCATTTCTTTTTTCTTCTTCTTCTCCTCCCCAACTTCCCCTCCAAATTCCATGTTACTCCACTTTCCCGTATACAACATATCCCTCTTCGCCTTTAAAACCTATTTCTTCTCTTGATCCATTACTACCCTTTTTTTTCTACGTAGGAAGACACGCAGGCAAGCACCGCAGCCTTAGGCTAATTTTATTATGCAACCTCCATATATTGGGATGCTTGCTGGAGTCTATTTAGAATCGCTCTTCAAGCGCATGATTCACTGCATGGTGTCATCGTATCGATTTAGCCACAGCATCCAGTTTTGACTGGAGACCTGACCCTCCGCCTGCCTATGATGTTATTCTACAGCCTCCTCAGATCGATGGCATTTGTTCGTAATTCATGTGCCTGAATCTGCTGCATCCTCAACCAGAAGAACATGCCGCAGTAGATTCCACGACTCACGAAGGCGCCATCTATCCAAGGGAGCTACACTCCCCCGGTCACCAGCAGTTCGCTTATTAAAGCCCCTGTGGCGTCGCTGGATGTGTGCAGCTCCCGCAGGCAGATTCCGCCTATAGACAGATCCTGGAACTACGTTCGCCATATCCTCCCGGTTGACCTGTAAACTATTGAAATGATTAATGGAAATGACACTAATGAAGGCGAAATGAGTCCGAGATCCAACGCCGAAAGTTACCCAGCAATTCTGCTTCGAGTGGTCGAGGAAAAACCTTAGAAAAAAAATCCAATCAGGTAACTTGTCTCGACTAGGACTGTAACCCGGGCCCGCTCGTTTCACGGTCAAGAAGGCTAACCATTACTCCACAGCGGTGGACTACTCTCCTCTCTTACCTTTTTAACCAAATATGCTGTACCTGAACAGCAGTAGTACGACCAGGTATTCACACGATAAAGTGGTAGGGTAGATTAACAGATTATGACTTTCATTCTCCGCTCTGAAGGATCTCAGAAACATATTCGAAGTTACGCAATCTAATATTTACGTAGCCTTTGCAGAACCTACTAAAGAGCCAAATTAGTTCTTTCCACTAAACTATGAATCGCGTCCATTACATGTAAATCACGTACTACCATGCACGCGTGTACATTTAAGGAAGAAAAAGAACAAACGGGACGTGGTTATGCGTCATAACCACTTGAATGTTTAAGTAATGTACCGGAAGCTTTGAATCATCATGCGTGGCGTTGAGTGATGGAATTCACGCTCTGGCAGCTTAATAGCTCAAATAAGCACTCCTACGTCACCATCAGACGGGATATTTCTCCACGCGCTGCATCTAGACATCCGTAATGGACACCATCTGTACAGACAGACGCTTTAACGATCTGGAAGCGTCAGGTCTTCCTCGTAGCCGAGAGCTTGAATTGATCTCCATAGTCTGGATCTTGTTTAATAACAATAGTGGAAGGCTTAATGGACTTCTGAGCTTACTACCTGAGAAGTCTGACATTAAGGTAAATGGAGTATATCATGTTTATCAGCCTGTTTGCCTCAAGGGACTTTAGAGTTATTACTAGGAGACTTGGACTGAAGTTTTTACATTGAACAATCAGAAAGATGAAGACATAAAATAATGAAGAGTTCAAAATCATTTCAAAGATGGAATCTAACTTTAACACCAAGTGAAAATAAGAGTAAGAGGTAAAGATGTCCAATGAAGTCGGAGAATATTCAAGAAAGGATACGCTTGTGAAAACAAAGTCATAATCAGGGTAGATTTATATTTTATGATTTTCAGAAACTGATATTGAAATACAAACATCTGAATAATATTTTACATGAATACGCCTACAAAAATGCGTGTGGATTGGAAAGAGAGAAGGCTGTTCAGTAATCTTTAAATATGAAACAATGAGTCAAAGTCAGGATAGGAGAAGAAATGTCAAAAGGAACTGAAACTGGGAGAGGAGTACTTCAAGGATGACCATTACCATCTACACTATTCAACATCAACTTGGAGGATTTAGTAAAGAACTGTTTTCAGAATATGGGAGAAGTGATAGTAGACGGAAGAAGAATAAAGTGCATAAGATTTGCTGATGATATGGTGTTGTTAACAGAAGAGGTGATGATACTAAGCGATACGCTACTGGAGCTAAATGACAGCTGTGAGTAGTATGGAATGAAGATAAATGCAAATAAGACGAAGACCATGGTCTTAAGAAGGAAACTAGAGAAAGTGAACTTTCGAATTCTAAATGAGGCAGTGAAGTTAGTGGACAGCTTCAAATACTTGGTGAGTACTAAAAGCAGTAACATGAGTTGCTGCCAAGAAGTCAAAAGGAGGATAGCAATGGCCAAGGAAGCTTTTAATAGAAAAAGGAGCATCTTTTGCTGACCTCTGGAGAAATAACTAAGAGACTAGTGAAGTGCTTGAGTGGAGTGTAGCATTGTATGGGGCAGAAACATGGACATTACGACACAGCGAATAGAAGCATTTGAAATGTGGATATGGAGAAGAATGGAACGTGTGAGGTGGAGAGACAGAATAAGAAATGAAGCAGTGTTGGAAAGAGTGAGTGAAGAAAGAATGGTGCTGAAACTGATCAGGAAGAAGAAAAGGAATTGGTTAGGTCACTGGCTGAGAAGAAACTGCCTACTGAAGGGTGCACTGGAAGGAATGGTGAACGGTAGAATAGTTCGGGGCAGAATAAGGTATCAGATGAGGAGACAAAGAGGAAAACAAAATTGGAAAGAATGAAGAAAATTGAGTTTGCAGTGAAAGACCTGCCCTTAGGCAGAAAAATGAATGAATGAATGAAAGAATGAATGAATGAATGAATGAATGAATGAATGAATGAATGAATGAATGAATGAATGAATGAATGAATGAATGAATGAATGAATGAACTCCACCCGATGCCGTCTCAATTTTTCCGCTTATATCCACACAACTCGAGTGGGCTGACAAGATGCCAGAAACCCACATCGAGTGCACACAAAGTCTGTGTGACTTGGAATTGTGGTTTTCTGTTAACGTACCTACAGTAACGTATATATTATGCAAGTCTAGTTTTTCAGGTAAAGCTTCCTGTGAAGCAGACTTGAATAATTTCAAAGGATATAAGTGGAAATATTGAGACGGTGTCGGGTGGAGGTCCAGGGTAGCTCAGTTGGTAGAGCGCTGGTACGTACAACCAGAGATTCCGGGATCGATACCCGGCCCCGGAACAATTTTTCCCTGAAATTATTCAAGTTTCCTTCACAGGAAGAACTAGACTTGAATAAGAATTCTTGTTCATTACACTGATTTCCACTGCTACTCAGTTTAGCATGTCTTCATTCTCCTGTCTTTTGTATGCTTAATTGCAAGATAGTAGAACACGGAACTATACAGGTCGCGGAGACAGACACAGAACAAAAAGAGAAGTTCTTATCTTTTTCCACCAGCACTTTGGATAGACGTAACTATGTCAGCACAAAAATCCAAGTGACTGATTACAGCCGTGGGCACGTCAGTTCCCGTGAGCCGGAATGTTTACAAAAAACCGGAGAGGAAGGCTGTAGAATGTTGATTAATTTGGTAGTAGCAACGACAAAGCAAGTCGTAAAATTACCCAAAGTTCTCTCGCCGCTTCCCCCCAACCCCTGTCTCTCTCCAAAGTACAGCCAAAACGTTTGTTTGCTTAGTGTTACAGAGTAATAAACTAGAGTTGTAAACTGTTAACTGTGTCCTTTAAGCACATTCAAAGATATACTTAATTGCGCTGTATTATTGTAGCCAGCAACTTTCGTTTTATGTTTCCATTATATGGGAAAGCTATGTTTCTAGTGCTTCAAATTCTGTAGCGCAGACTGAAACTCAACAGGCGAAATATAAGCAGCTCTTCAATTACTCTATCGACGGGTCCTAGCTTCCACTCCAGTCTTGGGAACTCGTTAACATCAACACTTAACACATTTCGGACTTGAATATGGTAGAAATGGTTTTCTCACGGGTATTAATAATTTAAACCAAATTATTTTGTAATAATAGTACATTATGCAACGAGCCTATAATGGTAGTAATTAAGACGCGAGTATGTTCGTTTATAAAACGAGCGCTTGCGCTCGTTTCATAATTTTCATACGAGCGTCTTAATTACCATTATAGGCAAGTTTCATACGACTTTTTATGCTCGACCATATTTCTAACTTGAAATTATTCAGAAGCATTCCTGTTATGGTTATGTAGCCTAAGTGAGGAGGGGAACTGACCTTCTAAATTGTGAGATGTGCACAGACGCGAAAGTATTGATTTTTTCCGTGGAACGAATGTCATTGACCTTGATATAATCTGGAGAATAACATGAAAATTAGGCTTGATATAACCTTGAAATTGGTTTAGAATTGAAAAACGAGATGATAAATTGAATTTATTTGAATATTATTTACAATTAACGCTAATTATTATAGTAACAGAACATAACCTTCTGCGACAGTAATGGATTTCCAGCCTCCGTGACTTTTCGCTATTTGTCTTTCGATTGCATATCCGATAATAATCGATACTTGCGGTTTTATAATGGTACAATCAGTACTTCGGTACAGTAAAATAATATATACAGTACAAAGGTGATTTCTCATTGGCTGAACAACTGAATTATAATGAATAGGTGTACTTTAATGAGGTGCATTAAAGGGCTACTACCATGTGTATATTTACTACATTTCGGCATGGTCGAGCATAAATTAAATGATGGAAAGTTTAATTTTGTCTTCAAAGAAGGAAATAGGTGACACATTAATTACACCGTTCTGCATTTCAAAACTCATTTTCTGTTGTTTTCAATCTGATCGGCGATTCTAAACGGATTTTTTGTGCTTAATTCGAAAATAATCTCCATTTTTCCCCATCACGTCAGGTTTTCAGACAATTCATGAATAACTAGAAATGAAATTATTGCTTTGTGAAACGTCATAAAAATTATTTTCAACAAGAATTTTGTGAGAAAAACTAGGCCACAATTTGCTATTTGCCACTAATTAATCATTAATTAATATTAATTAATAATTATAAACACATTCATAATCTTACCTCAATATTGCACTTCAAATTTTCTCCTCTTTGACCTCCTCGCATGTTCAGAGCAGTCCCTTTTTAACACCCAGCAATAGTCCGCAATGTTTCCATTATGAAGCAAAACACTTTTAAGACTTTTCTGAGAAGAATCTATGAAGAACCTCCACTCTTTGGAGTTATAGTTTATGTTATAAAATTTTAAGACGGCAATGATGTCTTGGCAATACATTAAATTTTCTTCTTCAGCGAAAAAAGGGACAAGTTCCTTCTCACGATGCCTGTACCACGAAAAAATATCTACCTTGAGCCAATACTTTCTTTTCTTTTAACTTAGAACCTAATAGTTCTGCTAATTCTTTAGGCAAATTTAAATCCCTCGCTAAATCATTAAGCTCACTTTGATTAAAACATCTATCATCACCAGTATTGTCTGATTCATAAGTATAATCCACTGGAGATTCAGTTTCAGTGCTACTGGATGCAGATGGCAATGTATCTGATTCAGGGGGTAGCGGAATGGGAATATCAGGACCATGAGGTACGGCCCGAATGGCAGAGAGAATGTTAGGATATAGAAGCTCTTTCTTGTTTTTAGCAGTATATCCAGCTACATTAACTGTAAAAAAATAACAATAGTCTCCATGATTTGTAGATTCCCTCCAAATCATAGGGATACCAAAGGGCAATGACTTCCTTTTTCCATTTTTCCAACTCCTCAACTCTTCAACACAACTATGACATACTTTGTGGGGGCGCTAGGATGTCCTGGTCTCCTGGTCTCCTAAATTAATGCCAAAATATTGAACGTAAGTATTCTTTACAAAAGTTGTTATATTCTGCCTCTGTTTTACAAACGTATATGACCCACATATATAGCAAAACAAATTTGAATCATTTACACAACCACGTTTCGATATTTCTATGAAACAACACTATTATGTTATACTCTCGAGAAAAAATGAGAAATCACACACTTCACTTTTACACGACAACCAACAACACAAAACTGAACCTCTAATTTTAAAACAACTTTTAAAAGGGAATAGGTTTATTATCTCAGTAAGGAAATCTGTAGCCTCTTAAGCTCGATTGCACTTCCATAAATAAATATATATATATACAGGGACCCTATGTCACTTTTCTAATTCCTTGTTAGTTTTAATAGCAATGTCTAAGAGTAAATATTTCCGTCATAATTTTTTATGACCTGACACACTAAACATTTCAACTTCCTGTTTATAGATAACGTTGGGTGCAGACAGATAAAAATCTCCAAGAATAAATAACGGATGTCTTAACCTCACTTCATTTTAAGATGGAGGATACAATTTTGTACATCCCCCAAGGGCGGATATAGTCAGTAGATTTTAATAAATATCAAATACAAACATAATAAAATATATTATGTCACATTTTAAGTAATAAATTTTAAATTATAAGCTGTCGTGACTTTTTAACAAAAGACAAGCACACTGTAATATTACTATATTACGAAAAATATTGAAAACATAAAATTTTGAATTGTAAACAATTCTGACGTGGTACGCGAAAACGGATTTCATTTTTGCTATCAGTGTGAAATTGTGATTCAGAAATGCTCATTTATTTCAAAACAACAAAATCCATGCAGAACAGTGTTATACATCAATATAAAAAATATATAATGTTTGTAGATGACATTATTTTCACAATCACCGCCGAATAATAATTGAATAACACATATCGACAAATACGAATAATAACCTATCGACAAATAACAAACGGCAATCACACATGAAAAGTTAGCGCCCATAAACAAACAATTTATTTAAATTAAACATGATTAATAATACATTTTGATTACACAACTTCTAACACTGTATCACTTCGGAATATGTGTGGTAAGAATTTCCTGTGTTCAATTTCAACGTTCCCCGTTTACATGTTTCTACCTATTTATGGATCATCTTCAGAACTGGTCATTGTTGGTCTTGGCGCCACTTGTTCTGTTTCTTGTGAGGGTGTGTTCCTGTGGTGTAGTGTAGGGTCAAAGAGTGTGTTTTGAAGTTGAATTGTGTGTTGAGAATTTCGTTGGGGTGTGTTTTTTGTGTGTCTGTATATTTCATATTGTTCTAGTGTGTTTTAGTTTCCTGCTTTTTGGTTGGATGTGTAGTATTTCCATGTCTGTGTTGATATCTCTGTGGGTGTGGTTAGCATTTGTGATGTGTTCTGCATATGTGGAGGTGTTTTGTAATTTTGTTATGGCTGTGATGTGCTCTTCGTAACCTGTTTGAAATGATCTGCCTGTCTGTCCTATGTAGAAATTGTTACAGGTGTTACATTTGAGTTTGTATACGCCTGTGTGGTTGTATTTGTTTGTGTTGTTTGTGTGTTGAGATGTTTTTGTAGAGATTAGTAATAATTTATTTTTTATTAAGATCAGCTAAAAAATGTATGCAATATATGTGTTAAGTGCATAACAGAATCATTGTATTAACTTATATTCATTTCAAAACTTACTAGCAATAAAATAAATAAATAAATAAATAAATAAATAAATAAATAAATAAATAAATATAAAATAAATAAATGTATAAATTCCAAACGTTTTTTTGAACAGCATCAAAGAAAATACAAACCCTACAGAGAAATGTATAATATTTTCCATGAGCAAAAACGCAAAGTGTTAAGAGTAAAAAAACCTTCAGTAATGCTTGTCCCCTATGTAAGCGCTGGGGAACTCAGCTGTAAACACACAGTAAGGACGTAGCATGTTCCGTGCTGTGTCCCATAATAAAAGTAGACTAATCCAAAGAGACATGACCTAATTAACACAACTTCACCAAAACAATGTACACAACTATGGTTCAAGTTCTGAGCATGAACAAGTTTGGGTAATACGAGTAGAAAATTAAGAAGAATATTTCACAAATATATCACGGTTTCTTGAAACATATCGTTTGTTGAAAAAGACTAAAGAACTTTAAAATATTGAGGTCCGTATCGTGCTCTCTTAGAAGGAATAAGGGACACTACTCCTTATTCTCTTATTCGAAAGCAGCAAAATATGATTGGTCACTCTTGAGTAGTCACTGAAACATTATAATTGTGACATAAATTCTGATTTATAGAGCATTCAAAAGCAAATTACTTTTCTCATGACTAACTGCTAAAGGCATTTATGTACGACGTCTTAAGGGTTAGCTGTGCCTAGGGTTCCCTTGAGTCCCGTAAAATAAGGGAACGTCCCCTATTTCGCTGATGTGCCCCGTTGTGCCGAAAGAAGTCTCCCAGACATTTTTGTCGTGTATCTAAAAATTAGTAACTAAAAAATCAGAACTGGGAATATTAACAGCTATGTTATTAATCAAGCTGCGGATTTTTGGCACTAAAACAGTTGAAATAGGCAGGAAAAATAGGCATTCAAAATTCTAAAATAGGCATATAAAAAGGCACTAACAAATTTCTAATTCTTGCCCTTGCCTGAAAGAATCTTTGGATGTGAAATGCCTGGGAATTATTGTTGATCAGCACTTGAAATGGGATAGACAAATCACCTTTTTATGTAACAGGATCCGTAAAACAATTTACAAATTTGTAAACCTTCGCCATTACTTGCCTACTCATGTATTACGATTGGTTTACTTGACTATAGTTGAATCTGTTATCCAATATGGTATAACTGGATGGGGAGGCATTACAAAAACTGCTCTTTTTCCTCTAATTATGTTGCAAAAACGTATAATCAAAATTTGTTTGAAAAGGCGACTGGATTATCCAACAAATTTGATCCATTCCGAATTGAATGTTTTTAGAATTGACCAAATTTATAAATACTCTTTAATGAAATTCTATCATAAAAATAGAATGAAATTTATAGCTCAGCCACATGATCATAAATACAAGACGAGATGAAATTCTTAATTTAGTTGAACCTAAATATTTCACATCTGCTGCTTTACTACACAGTACAAATTATGATCCACGTCTATATAATTCGATAACAAAATTTCATCCAGAATTGACTATTTTAAGCAATGAAATTTTCAGATCGAAAATTAAAAAATTTATATGACAGACTTCCCTGTATTACATTATGCACCATGTATTGTAAAACAAGTTTATTTGTATCCTAAGTGTATTTTTTCTATCTTATCTTGGTTACTATATCAACATTACCTGTACTAATTATACTACTAATAATAATTTAATATTAATCCACCAATCTCAACATCGTCTCTTTTTCCACTCAGTAATTACTAATATTATTATTACTAACTTTATTATCATTTTTACGTGACCTTTTTCCTTAAGTATTTTGTTTACAAAGTATGTATATTTATGAAACGGAACTGTCCCCTAACACTAGCTTTGCTCTTTCGGGGCACTTTAATGTAACGTTTTTATGTATATGTTATTATTAAATAAATCTAAATCTAAATATGCAAATCTAAATGTAACACGACCATAGCGTAGCATTATACACTACTTTCTATAGGAATATCATCATGGCAGTGAATAATTAAATATTCGTCCAATTTTTTCACTGAGAACTGATGTCTATTGTTTGCAAGAATGTTCTTAAATTGGCAGAAACTCCCTTCCACTTCACATGAAGTGATGGGGCAATACTTCAGGGATCCAATCTCAGCTGGGGACCAAACCAGTGGAAATGCAGTAATGTCAATGTATTTTTAAATCAGTGCTACTAATGACTTTTGCTTTGGCATATCTCCACGGTATACTTCACGTATTACAGCAGGAAACTCAACTCCATACTGAATTCACAAACTCACAAAATAGGTACACAGTTTAAAACAACTACCCTAGTGAATATCACAATGATTAATGCGGCTTTCGAAATACATTTTTTCTTATTGGTCGATTTTAAATTATTCGATTTGTCCGCGCTCTGGTGACAGTAAAACGTAACACAGAGAATTATCGATAATTCTATATCATTTCCCTCTGCTAGATAAAAAAGAAACACATTACAGATTAAAAAAAAAAATATCGATATAATGGTCAGTAAATTCACGTATAATATATAGCCTAATACGGATATTTAGGCAACTTTAGGCATTTATAAGCAAATAGGCATTTAATAGTGAAATAGGAAATTATAGGCACTATAGAATTCGCATATCATCACATCCTTCATGCATTAGGAAATTGATTCCTATAGCAGTTACTGAAATTGGTCCATCCATCTTTTGTCTGGTCTTCCAATATCTCTTCTTCCCCGAGTTTTATATTTCCAAAACTTACATGGTATGCTGTCCTTCTGCATCCTTGAAATGCGAGACATACATGTATTTCTAAATTCTTCTATTTTGTTGTTTAATTCATATATCTCAAGTTCTTCTCTTATTTCTTCGTTTCTTTTATGTTCTATTTTCCTGTAACCCGCTACGCTTCTCAAAAATTTCATCTCATTTGTTTGTAATCTAGAGGCATCTTTCTTTTTCATAACCCATGTTTCGCTTCCATATAGTAAACTGGGCACTGACATCACCTTATAAAATTTTAACAATGTAACTTTTCTAGCTTTTAATTTCAGGGTTCTTCTTATTGTTCCATTTATGTAATTAAATTTTTATATTTTTTCTTTTTGATCATAGTCTCCTTTATAAGATAAGGTAACGCCCAAAAATTAAAATTTATTTACCCGTTCTATGATACTCTTTCCTATTACTATTTTAGATCTTACAGGAGATTTGCCACAAAATGCCATAGTTTTAGTCTTGTGTACAGATATCTCCATATTATAGTTCTTATTTATTTTCCATAACTCACGTACTGCTCTCTGTAGGTTACTTTCATTATTTGCTGTTACTAACTGATCGTCAGCGAATATCAATAGAATTCGCATATAATACTCACAATGTCTTAAAATGGATAATATATGTAATCTAAAATCTTCCGCCTTCAGGTTAAGGATTAAAATAGGCATATAGGAATAAATCCGCAGCATAGTTATTATCAGGGAAAGGGATTTGGAGTATTATAAAGAATGGTGAAACGTAGTATAGATATTCGTAGCTCAGTGACTGTCAAGCGAGCTGCGTCACGGCGCATGGAAGAGTACAGTCCACTTCATACAAACTTACACGCAACGTCTGTAAATATATTTCAGAATAAACAAATAGAATAGTTTAATGACATATAGTGACTACATACATAATCTGCATTTCTTTTTGAACTACATGTGCTTTTCTTCGCAACGCACAAGACACCAATAAACAACATTACAAATATACATAATTAAATATCAACCTCTGCATCTTCGCGTGTCAGTGGACATATTGATGTTGATAGACAGTTGTCTTCTGTATGGAACTCGCCTCTGAATATGTAGATCCAAACGAAATGGCATTTTCAATTAATGCTATGCCTTGTTATGCCTTGTTATAATAAATTGTAAATATTATTTTCAAATTTTCAAAATACAACTTTGCTCTGTTGCAAGGAAGGAAATTTTGTAACATGGAAAAACTCCGCTCTCCATCTGCAGAGACAATTAGAGAGTACTTGAAACAACTTACGTCAATTAAATTCACATGTTGAATGACGTCATTGGGAAACGTCTTTGTTAGTACATCTGAAATCCGACTAAGAATATCGTATCCATCATTTTTAATCAAAACTTTGTTCATTTTTTCACCAATACGTTTTCCTATTTCACCTTCTACTGCACTCAGTTTATTTACAATAGCCCTCATAATATTTATTTCCTCAACTAGTTCTACTCCTGACTTTCCTAATTGAATAATGGCATCCGGTAAATATCCAAAATTTGACTTAATATCCATGACTTATTTCTCGATTATTTCATCATTTAGCAGTTCCTGGCGTATTTGAATCGCAGCCGCGTCATCGGTATCGAAAGACTGGACCACTTTCTTCACAGATTGGAGGTGACGTGCGTAATAATTGCAAGCTTCTAACCATGACCCCCCATCTCGTAGGAACTGGACATGGAGGAAGCGACAATTTAGGGAATTGTTTCCTGAATTTTGATACTTGCTCTGGAGGTTTTACAAATATAGTCTTTCAATACTGTATTGTTAGTTGGTTTCACTTTCGGCATTGTACCTGCACTTCACTACTCTGAACTGCAAACCTGCACGTTGAAGTTCTTATGCGACAACTGTCCCGTTCACCTGTTGTTGACGTGTAGAGACCTGCGAGTATGTCATGGAGGGGAGGACTTGGTATAAAGTGTTGTAAACAAATGACTGTGTAGATGCCAATACTAGCTTTTACTACTCCAAATTCCGTTCCCTAGTGATTATAAATATCAGCCTCCATCACAGTTAGTGAAATTTGAATTCGCTATACTGGCAACACTTGAGGTGGCACTGAACGTATGCGATGCTCTTGAAACAGTTCATACTATGAATCAAATTACTACCAGATAGAACGTTGTTGAATCTAACTTCTTGATGACATAGTAAGTGAAACAAGTTCTGAATTCCAAAAAAGATACCGGTAACGAGTCCACCGCTGCGGAGTAACGGTTAACATGTCTGGCCGGGACCGGGTGTAAATCCTAATTTGGAGATGTTACCTTGTTGAGGTTTTTTCCGAGTTTTTTCCTCAAACCTGTAAGACCAAGTGCTCAGTAACATTCGGCGCTGGACCCTGGATTCATTTCAACTCACTTTGACACTAGGTAAACATCGTAGTTGACTAAGCATCGTAAAATAACCAATTAAAAGAAATAAAAAACATACAGATAGCAAATTCCAGAAAATTCTAAATCCAAACATTTAGATAAAGTAGTGTGTGTAATCAGTTCAAAAGCGTTGTAAGAAGTTTTCAATTCATTTTGTTCAAATAAATCCTTTAAGTACATTATTTTAAATTAATAAACTGACCAAACTACATTACCTCCTGGCTTAGTTGTCTCATGGTGATGTCTTATTAGTATCACTTATGAGGTTCAAAAGCGTCTTCCGACCGTTTACTAAACAACAACAAATAGTATATATTATTTTAATGTACCGAAGTACGTATGATGTTTCCATGCAGATATTCTGCGTCATCGTAAGATAAAAGAGTAGTGGAATGGAGAAAAAATCTCTCCGGCACCGGGATTTGAACCCGGGTTTTCAGCTCTATGTGCTGACGCTTTATCCCCTAAGCCACACCGGATTCCCATCAGTTTTAGTTCTACCACTTGACGGCGCTTATTCCGTCGGATCCCGGCCAATCAATCACTCATAACGAGTGCACCTCCGCACATATGTGGACATTAGTCCTACGTTCATAGACATCTATTTATTTATTTATTTATTCTGGTGTAGTTAAGGCCATCAGGTCTTCTCTTCCACAACACCAGGAATACAAATACAATAATAGAAATAAACAGAAAAAAATACACTATAATATACAAAGTAAAGCTACACAAGAAATAAAGAGAGGGAGAAAAAAACACTATAAACAAAGTAAAGCCTCCCAAAAATATACACAGGTTGCAGTCACACAAACTTTAAATGAGTGATTAACTATCATAATTAATTCTATCCTAACTAATTAACTAACATAAACAAGAAACTTGCAATTTTAATCTAGATTAAAAAAGAAAAAGAAAGAAAAAAACACAAATCAATACTTCTAGCAATACCTAAAAAACATTAACTAAGAGAACATTTTCCAATTTAATTTTGAATTGTGATAAAGTCCGGCAGTCCCTGACATCATTAGGTAACGAATTCCAGAGGCGAGGTATTTCTACAGTATAGGAAGATGAATATAAAGACGTTCTATGATGAGGGATAGAAAGAAGTGCTTGATGTCGGTTTCGAAGAGTTGTAAGAAATTGAAAGCGCGGTAACAGATAATTCGGAGTAGAAGTATGCATGATTCTAAACAGAAGAGACAGTGAATATATTGTTCTTCGTTCCTTCAGACGCACCCATGAAAGTAACTAGAGGGAAGGTGTTATATGGTCAAATTTACGAGTAATGCAGATGAATCGTATGCACACATTATGAACACGTTGTAGTATCTCAGCTAAGAGTGAACTTACATTAGTTAGCAAGGAATCGCAATAATCAAAATGGGGTATTACAAGCGTCTGAATAAGATTATTTTTTATACTAAGTGATAGAAATTATTTCATATGAAACAAGGAGTGAAGTTGAGAAAAATTTTTTTTGCAAATATGTGTTACTTGAGTATTCCAATTTAGATGGCTATCCATAAAAATGCCAAGATTTTTAACTGTTTCACTGTATTTAACAATAATCCCATTCAATATTATATGTGGTATAGTACTGCTATCAAGAGTGCTTCGTAGACGATTATGTCCCATTAAGATTGCTTGCGATTTCTCTGGATTTAACCTTAATCCAAATTTGTGTGACCACAGTGAAATCGAATTCAAGTATTCGTTTATTTTGTTTACTGCGTCACTAGTCTCGTCAGGGTGGAAATGCAAATAAATTTGCAAATCGTCAGCATACATATGGTATCTGCAGTGTTTTATCATATTAGTCACGTCATCTATGACGTAGTGCAGAGGGCGGCCACCAGAGAGAACCCAAGATGTGGAACTAAAACAGAGGATTCGATCCGACACTGGGATGGAAATCCGGTGTGGCTTAGTGGATAAAGCATCAGCACTTAAAGCTGAAAACCCGGGTTCAAATCCCGGTGCCGGAGAGAATTTTTCTCTGTTCCACTACTCTTTCATCTTACAAATAATATGTCAACAACAACAACAACAACAACAACATCATCATCATCATCATCCAATTGAACCGATTCTGTAAGATATGCGGATAAATTTTTATTAGCTTCCGAATTTGTGAAGTCTTCTTTGAAACATCCTGTATTTTTTCTTGTTTTATATAATACTACCACCTCTCAAAATAATGAATATTTCCTTAAATTGAAATCACATTGAACATCTTCTAAGACGTTAATGAGCAAGAACTTGTATCTTGGAAGATATTAATTTTGGGACTCATTTTTATGAGACATTTTCTAATACCACCACTTCTCAGAATATTGAATGTTTTCTTTCTCTTAATGTAAATCACATTAAGCAACTCATACGATGATCATGAACAAGTACTTGTATCTAGGAAGGTATTAACTTTAGGATCCATATTTACTAGACTGTGTTTTCTTGCTTTGATGACTACAACCACTTCTCGAAACAATGACTGATTTTTTAGCACCCTGTAAGTAATAAATTATGTGCTAATAAATGGCTTTAATTCTTTTTTCTCCACTTTCTTTCACATGGAACATTACACGTGTTAATCGACAATAAACTGTGCATAGGAATTTGAGTCGTGCATCCTTTGTGTGGATGTGGTTTTGTACACAAGCTGTCACACACAAAATTGTTTACTCTGCAGTTTGTGGGTTCAAAAAAGCCCTGGCACATATCGGTCAATATCGACCAGACATGAAAAATGCAAACGTAACTGGATTACGGCTGCAGTGGGTAAAATTTAGCTTCCTAAATAAAACACAGTGTTTTGTATCTGGACGGAATGATCCTCTGTGTGGGGAGTACACTTGGTGAGATACCAAGAGAAATAGAGTAATCCTACACTCACAGCATCTATCTCACGAAAACTTACATAAGAGACTGCTGATGTATGACAGCAGCGTTAGAACGCGTAAGAATCAGGCAGTACTCTGTATGAATAATATTTTATGCTCGACCATGCCCAAATGTAGTAATTATACACCTGGTAGCAGTCCTTTAATGCATGTCATTAAAGTACACCTACTCATTAAAGGTCATGTCTTTCAGCCAATGACGACTCAGGTTACAACTGTTCAGCCAATGACAGGTCAGCTTTCTACCGTTATAAAACCGCAAGTATCGATTATTCTCGGATATGCAATCGAAAGAGAATTAGCGAAAAGTCACGGAGGCTGGAAATCCAATACTGTCGCAGAAGGTTATGTTCTGTTACTATACTAATTAGCGTTAATTGTAAATAATATTCAAATAAATTCAATTTGCCATCTCGTTTTTTTAATGTCGAATTCAATAATCAAGGTTATATCAAGTTTAACGGGATTACATCAAGGTTAATGACATTATTGTTCCTCGGAAAAAATCAATACTTTCGCGTCTGTGCACATCTCACAATTCACGACCTAGAACAAGGTCACTTCCGATCTTGTCAGATACAAATAAAATGAATAGGCTACATCCGAACAATTTCAAGTTAGAAGTATGGTCGAGCATAAAAAGTCGTATGAAACTCGCCTATAATGGTAATTAAGAAGCTCGTATGAAAATTATGAAACTCGCTTGCGCTCGTTTCATAAACATCCATACTCGCTTCTTAATTACTATCATTATAGACTCGTTGCATAATGTACTATTAATGATTTAATATTCTGGGAGATTTTTTAAGTAGGTTATTTTACGACGCTGTATCAACATCTTAGGTTATTTAGCGTCTGAATGATATGAAGCTGATAATGCCGGTGAAATGAGTCCGAGGTCCAATACCGAAAGTTACCCAGCATTTGCTCATATTGGGTTGAGGGAAAACCCCGGAAAAAACCTCAACCAGGTAACTTGCCCCGACCGGGATTCGAAGCCGGGCCACCCGGTTTCGAGGCCAGCCGTGCTAACCGTATTCTGGGAGATACAAATATTGTTATATTTCTTCATTTATTTAGTCCAGTCTCCACCTTCATATCCCACTTCCCTCAAATCCTTTTTAATATACAATACCTGTATGTACTCTCCCTGGTAGAACTCTTGACTCAACCCGTTGCAGAAGATGCGACGAGCAAGAAACGCTTCCTCACGTCTTGGGTTTCTGCCATCATGGAGAATTGCTCCTAATCAACAGGCATAATACCACAGTCTAGTATATACAGTCGCGAAGCTCAATACGTAGTAAATATGCAAACATTAGATAGTTGCTCACCACTAGGATCGCTAATATCGCCTCATTACAAGCAATGCAAAATAGTACCGTCACAGTCTATTGTTTCTAGCACCCTCAAATCTCAAGCTTCGTGACTGTATATAGTAGACTGTGATAATACGGTTCGTTCTCTCATCGCAGCTTCAATCCGTCAGAATGCTTCCTATGAGGTTTATGAGGAGGTTGGTTACATCTCTTCTGAACTGGCCTTCTATGCCCAAGGTTGCGGGTTCGATCCCGGGCCAGGTCGATGGCTCAAATGCGACAGGCTCATGTCAGTAGATTTACTGACATGTAAAAGAACTCCTGCGGGACAAAATTCCGGCACATCCGGCGACGCTGATATATCCTCTGCAGTTGCTAGCGTCGTTAAATAAAATATAACATTTAACATTTCTCTTCTGATGGCTCTACTAGACGTGCTGATATCATCATAATTCATCGGCAGAAGGATAAGGGTGTCATTCTTGATCCCACAATCCGTTTCGAGATGCATGAGCAACAGCCACAAGAGGTGTGTCGTGAAAAACAAGTCATCTATGAGCCTTGTTGTCAGCATCTTAGAGCACAATACCACATCACACATCGGACAGTTTTTGGGCTCATGTTCGGTGCCCGTGGCACGATCCCACTAGAAACTTTAAATCAACTTAAACAATTTAAAATTTCTGATGCAACGATTGATGCAATAGGATCTCATGTGTTAAAATCATCCTTAGCTATAATTAGTAATCATTTGTACCCAACAAACTTTTATTCTAAATGATTTCCGATGTTTTCGTATCATTGTCTTAATGTCTTTTTTTTTTTCCTTTCAAATTGTTACACAATTGTTTTTAATGATTATTCTTTATGAATTGATTAGCAGGCCGACCTATTTGAGCCCTTATTTAGGGCGGCTTTTGTCAATACAAATTATCTCCCATATAGGTTTCGGCTTCCCCAAAGTTCTTTTTCCTTCCCAGCTAACACACTATAATCATTTCTGGATTCACTCAAACCTTGCTGTGGTCGTGCCAGCATTCTGAGGCTTATTTTGGGGTTTCGTAACAAGCTGTTTTTTACGATGCTGGGTTGTTAATCCTTGACCCAATCCCCAAGCTGGAGGACCATCCCTTATCGGCTGTCCGCGACTGCTTTTCAATATATTCGCAGCTATCCTCCATATCTGGAGATCGTCTCTATCCCCAATCTGAGGACGCTCGATGCCGTGGTGATGGGGCCCACAAAATATTAAAATTAATAAATAAGTAACATATCCTAAAAGTGAGTTCATGATTCCAAAGAGATTATATGTTTAATATCCATGCAGTGCATTTATTTTCAATTATTTCGATCATTTTCTATTGATTGAATCACATTTTGACAGAACAGTATGAAAAATTAAAAGAAATAACAAAAACATGTATGTGATATAGACGCACGCAACTACTACAGTACGTCTGTGAGACCGCTTCAAACAAGCTGAACTGAATATTACTTGAGAAGAAATTGAGATAACCCACGTGAAGTTCTCGTGATGTACAGACAGATTATTTAGTCCTGACAGCTAAGCGACGCGAAAGAGGGGAAGTAATAGGAGTAGTAGGGAGAGCTCTGGGTAGAGATACTGGCGAGCGGTCGGTAAAGGAATGCAGTACAGCTTAACTGTACTGGAAACATACTGCTCTACCGCATACGTGACATCCGATCGCTCCGAAGGCAAGCGAGTGACTAATCCAAACACCCCTTGGCGTAACTAAATGGACTCGACTACCCAGGCGCACATCTCCAGCGACTGTCAGGACTAAATAATCGTACTGTAGGTCTCGTCCGAACTGAAAAGTAGACAAAGCAACGGAGGAATTGGCTTGAAGAGAAGATAAATAGAAAAGAGGAAAAACAAGGAGCAGTATAGCAGACGGCCCGTAGTAGTTAAGGATTAAATTACGTAGAACCCAGATTTTACTTTACCATAGACCTATATAACAATGTTTCTATATTATCTAGAGTTTGGTTTTTGATAATTATTTTTCTGCAAGCCAATCATTTTTTATGAGAGGCGAATATCTCCGTTAATAGAATTTGCGGTACTGGAAGGTACTGGATTCAATCCCGAGTGTTCAACGGATTTTCTTGTTGCTATAATGTTCAGAACTACCCTGAGTTTCACTCAGTCTCCTATAAAATTCGTAGAGGTAAAAGAAGGTCGGAGCGTGGTGCTGGCCACACTACCTCATACAAGTGCCAAGATCAAGACAGCATTGAGCTCTATCTCCATGGTCCTCTAGCATCTTCATGCTGCATGTAAGGGATACCTTCATTTTTACTCATTGTTTATGGTACTTGCCCGTGTACAAAATTTCAGGACAGCATGGAGCTCTATCTCCATGGTCCTCTAGCACCTTCATGCTGCATGTAAGGGATACCTTCATTTTTACTCATTGTTTATGGTACTTGCCCGTGTACAAAATTTCAGGGGAAGTTACGCTATAATATAGTTTAACTTTTCCGTCCAACACAATATACAGGATGTTTCTAAATCAGACTGACAAATTTTGGATCGGATAGATAACTTTTTTTCACACTCTTTTCGTTAAGAAACCCATGGGCTCGGACGCTTCGTTTCAGTGCAAGAGGGGTTTAATGCTACCATCCAGTTTGTTTACTCCGTCAGCGCAGTATCATTCTTCGATCGCGTTTGTTTATTCTCTGAGCTCGGCATCATGCATTAATCCAATTTGTTTACTACCTGTGGTTTATTAAACGCCTGTTGACTCTGAATGAGACATAGAACACGCATTTTCTGGGCAAGAGCTGAAGCCAGGGAAGCCTGACGTCTTTGAAAGGGTACGACAAAATATGGCACATCGATGAAATTCTTGTCTGGAAGTCAATGGACGTGTGTTCCAGCATTTGTAGAGATGAGACAGTATAGCAATGGAGCCAGACATCTAATTTAACACTGAAGTGAGTGTTTTTCCTTTACATTCCCTTTGTTTTGTTTGTGTTCTTCTGAATGTTTGGGTCAATAAATTGGGCCTGCAATAATTATTTGTTTATTCACTTTTCACGCAACTAATTACTTCAATCCCTTCCTGTACAAACGAACCATGTAATGACATAAACCCCTCTTGCTCTGAAAGAAAGTGTCGCAGTCCATGGGTTCCTTAATAAAAACTGTTTGAAAGAAGGTTAGCCGATTCCAAAGCTTGTCTGTCTAGTTTAGAAACACTCTGTATATAATATACTCGTATAAATAAATATATGCAATAGAACATGTAGAAGAAATTCCAGTGAAATAATGCTGAAAGTCTCATTCAATATAAAATATAGGACGGGAGGAACATGGAAGATCTCGGAAATAGTTTCTGTCTTGTAAAATTCTTGATTCATATGCAATATGTAAGGTCTCTAGGTTATCATCAGGCTTCGAGACTTCAGACCCGATAGAGCAGTTCAGTGGGAAATCCGCATAACGGCGTACTGAGTATAGTGGTGAAGCGTACAGTGGGTGGGGGTACTGTAGAATGAATGACAAGAAATTCGCAAAGGAAAACGCTCTGGATTTGAAGGTTCTGACGAATAATTTGGTTTTCATACAAACCTATTTTCAAACTGTGTCTGAAACTATTACACGGTTAGAAAAGCCAGAGCAAGAGATGCCGGATGCCCTCAAATTAATTTAGAAAATGATGCAGAGAATTAATGAGACACCAAGTAGGCCTACACCGGTTACTGAACGTGTAAAACAGAAGTGGAAATCAATTTTATGTAAAAATAACGGATATGGAACATTGTGTAACATAAACAGCAAATTAGTGGACATAGAGTCACCCGAGAATAAAGGACTGTCTCTTAGAGACTGCAATGATGTTAAGTTTTTTCGTTTTGCTCCTATCACGTCATGCGGCGTTGAGCGCAGCTTTCTAAAGTACAAGATTTACGTTTGAGACACTGAGAATGTATCTTGTTGTAGGTACATTGCAATTCGATACTGTAACTGCATTTCCTAAACATGACCAATAGGATAAATGAAAAAATTAAAATTGCTACGTGCTTATTTCCACCATTAACACTGTGTATAATTAAACATAAATGCTTATAAAAGACAGGAGAATAAATGCTTTTTATATTCTTTTGACATTTTATCATTGTGTAATGTACATTTACTTTCAGAATGTACATATATGTGTGTTTCCCCATACCACCGTACGCCAATCTAAATAGCAACGTTGTTACCTCAACACATCTCTATCTACCTGCAGCGAGTCAACAACCTATAGTGCATGCACAGTAAACTTATTGTATCGGGTCCAAAGTCTCGAGGCCTGGTTATCGTATAAACATGTAATTAGAAAATATCTTTAAAATAATTCATAAATAACTATTACATATTTGGACTCAATTTTTACGTATTATTAGGATCGTTAAATGTTTACAACTTGGATTGTAGGCCTATTTCATGGAGAAACTGCATTTTAACACAATTTCGTAACAGTTTAGTTCCATACCGTGACTGCAATACGACGCAAATTCATAAATGGAGTAATATAACGCCTCCCACGTACTGTACTGCCAGCCCACATACAAATGTTGTCACCTACTCAAACTAGTTGTTTCACTTTTGACTTTTCAGCGATCCGTATGCTTTTAGCAATCAAGTGAAATGCAGTTAAATATTATTATTTCTATGTTACATCACATATATTAAAAATAGTCGGATTCAACTCCCAATTACGAAACATCTACACATTAGTAAATTATAAATTTATTTTACTCTATCCAATTTCACTACCTATAACTCAGATTTCTTATGTTCTACACAACATCTTTACCAACATATTACAACTTTACATCTGCTAAAAGGAACTTTTCGTTCTGGAAAGGGATTTTACAACGTCACTACTGTTCGGGTCAAATTTCTGCACATTTAAAGGTCAGAACTAAATTTTTTCATTAATTTATTATCATAATCCACTGCTCTCTTAAATTGACTGTACATATTGGGAATTTTTTTTTATTTTATTGGATTATTTTACGACGCTGTATCAACATCTAGGTTATTTAGCGTCTGAATGATATGAAGGTGATAATGCCGGTGAAATGAGTCCGGGGTCCAACACCGAAAGTTACCCAGCATTTGCTCGTATTGGGTTGAGGGAAAACCCCGGAAAAAACCTCAACCAGGTAACTTGCCCCGACCGGGATTCGAACCCGGGCCACCTGGTTTCGCAGCCAGACGCGCTGACCGTTACTCCAAAGGTGTGGACCATATTGGGAATTAAATCCATGGTTTTCCCGAAATACGCTACGAAATGCAAATCAAGATTTCAGGTATAACTGTAAAGTTGATTTGAATAATTTCGAGGGAAAAATTGTTCCGGAGCCGGGTATCGAACCCGGGACCTTTGGTTTAACGTACCAACGCTCTACCACTGAGCTACTCGGGAACTCTAATCGACACCGATCCAATTTTTCCCTCTATATCCACAGACCTCAAAGTGGGCTGACAGCCGTCAGGCAACCAACTTCGAGTGCACACTAACTCAGTGGTAGAGCGTTGGTACGTTAAACCAAAGGTCCCGGGTTCGATACCCGGCTCCGGAACAATTTTTCCCTCGAAATTATTCAAATCAACTTTACAGGGAGTTATACCTGAAATCTTGATTTGCATAATACACGTCACTGTTCGTTAACAGAAAGCCACAATTTAAGTCACACTGAGTTAGTGTGCACTCGAAGTTGGTTGCTTGACGGCTGTCAGCCCACTTTGAGGTCTGTGGATATAGAGGGAAAAATTGGATCGGTGTCGGTTAGAGTTCCCGAGTAGCTCAGTGGTAGAGCGTTGGTACGTTAAACCAAAGGTCCCGGGTTCGATACTCGGCTCCGGAACAATTTTCCCCTCGAAATTATTCACGCTACGAAATGTTTCACATAAAGAAATTTTTTTATCTAAGGAAGCAAAAACGAGAAAAATGATATTAAACCTTTTTGTTTTAAATATCTTAAAGAATAACCACCTGAAATTAATTTCAATTTTCTTTCTTCATTTTTTGTAGGATTTTTGCTGTTACCATACGTAAAGCTTTGTTAAGCGTTTCTAGGAATCCTGGTATATAGTCACACACATATCATATTCTAAGCTGAATTTTTATCACAAATTACTTACGGCATTGCGAGCTCTTTATGCACATGACGTGCTGATAAATGTTGAGGTACCGTATGTGCAATTCGAATACACCATGTGAGAAATAATATCTTTAGAATCCTTGGTATCTTATTTTATTCCGCCTTATCGAAATGTCTTTCGTTGTTTCCCCATTGTCAAAGAAATGGATGGAAGAGCTTATACGAGATGTTTCTAAATCTCTCTTGTAATGCTACCAACTGAAACACACACAAGAACATGACAACCTTTGTTCACTGCAGTGGGCAGAAGAGAAAGTGGATAACAGCATACGGATTTCGTCTGGTGAGAATCCTTGCAAAAACCTAGCGAGATATTTCAAAACACACTTCATTACGAAAGAAAAATTTTGCACACAATATTTCAAATGCGTTTTGTAAGAAAGAAACATTGGTGTTGTAGAGACAAAACATACCTTCTCACGATAGAATTAAACAATTTTGTTGGGCCACCTGTGCTTATGTTCTTAAATAGTTTTTATTGTTTTTATAACATTAACGTTTTCGATGCTACTTATATTGTATCATCATCAGATGTTAGAGCATTGTGTTGACTATATGTAATGAAAACCTTGCCTCACGATAGGTTTTATGGGTTTGGTGAACGTTCGCATCATTGTCATCTTATTGAAATGTAGGAATCATTATCGTCATCTTACTAAAAGTGATACTCGTATTAATTCAAGTTTCCTTCTTTACTGTCATTCCTAAAGTACAAAAATATGATCATATACAATATGTGGAAATAAGAGGAAAAAACTGTATTATTATTATTATTATTATTATTATTATTATTATTATTATTATTATTATCAGGGAACGGATTTATATGGACTAAAAATATATTAAATATGTAAATATATATGTAGTTATTTTTACCAAAATATGGAATTAAATATGGATTTTTACCAAAATATGGAATTAAATATGGACTTAAAATTATAAAAAAATGACTATGTACGTTAAATATTGGTACATTTTAATCAAACTAAACAAAAAATATAATGGACGTACCTTATCTTCCAATGTAGTTTCAACAAAACACAATTTTTATTGTCTGTTACCATAACAATAGGTTACAAACATTTCTTTCAAGTGCTGAAAAGTGAATCTTCTTCTATTGTCTCTGAGGATAGATTTATACTGACTAAAAGAGCGTTCGACGTCACAAGAAGTAACTGGTACATAATTCAATTTCACAATGTCTGCTGGGGATAAGTCCAAGTTAATCTTCACTGTTGATTCACCACTCATCACAGCAACAACCTTTTGTAGTTCTTCATATCCAGGGTTTTTTGAAAGTACAGTGTCCACCTTAGCTCTTACTGCATCTGCAACTTTACCTCTACCACGATTCAGTTGTTCCACAGTACTATTTATAATTTCAAAACTTTCAGATAGTGAAAGGTGCCTATTTTGGAGACTTTTGAGCGTTTTTATGATGCATGAAAATGTATGCTGAATGTGAGCTAAGTCATTCTTCACACTTATGTCACAGGTAACTGTTTTCGCAGTATCAATTGAGACTGCATCTTCAGAGTCCAATGCAAGGAGAACATTGTTAATAGAGTCTATATGTTCGGCATAATATTCAACTGCTTCTAGCCATGTACCCCATCTAGTTAAAATTGGCTTTGGTGGCAATGGAATTTCAGGGTACATTTCTTTCAACACGTTAACTCTACTGGGAGCTTTGAGAAATACTTTTTTCACTGATGAAATCAACAAATCTACTTTAGGGAAATTGTCTCTGACCACTTCTGCCACACGATGAAATGCATGCGCCACACAAGTAAAATGAGTCAATTTAGGATATACAACAGATAATGCTTGTCCAGCTTTGACCATATAAGGGGCAGCATCGCTAATAAAGAATAACACATTATCGTACATAATACCCTTTGGCCACAGGATACCCATAGCTTCGTTGAACAGTTTAACTATAGTTTTGTTATTGCACTTTTCTAGAACATCACAATGTAAAAGAATTCGTTCAGAATATTGTTCACTTAACAAACCGATAACTACATACCAACAAGTCTACCTTCTCTTGTCGGGAGTCTCATCAATGGAAACCCAAATTGAACTATCTTTAATTTCATCTCTTATCTTCTGTATTGTCTCATCGTAGATGGATGGAGCATACGTCTTCCTAAGTGTTGACTCATCCGGGATTGTATGTTGAGTATATTTTTCAAGGAATTCCCTGAAGACCTTATTCTTTAGTTTGTAGAGAGGAATATCAGCAGAGATGAGAGAACGGCACAGGTCGATGTTAAACTCAGATCTTACATTCGATGTTGTTGGTTGTGTTAAAAACAATTGTCTCTGCTTGGAATTTAGTTGTTTGTTGGCCTGATGTTTACTAGTTGTAATGTGTTGTTGCACCAGGAACTTTTGTGTAGATGATACTGCACACTGACACAAATTACAAAATAATATTTTATTGTCAGTTGATAAACCATCTTCTTTAAATTCTGAAATGTAACTTGTTAGTTTTGATTTTAAATTGACTGAATGACGTACTTTTGGCATATTTACCGTCTTTATAGTATGATTTACAAAACTGAACCTATGTGTACTCTGACTGGCATTTAACTGTTGAGCTGCACAACTGAAGTCTGTTAAAAATTTTAAATTAAATTAATACAGTTTTGTAACTTACTTTCCCATTGTTGATAGGACTGCTAATTTTCAAATAACTCTGATGTTAAAGGGATTACTGAACATGTGTTTAAATCTCTATTGTTGAAATGTATTTTTAAAAGTTAATGGAATTTTGTTTTGTTTTATTGTTAAACCTAATATAATATGGACTGTTTTATATGAAATATGGAAAATATATGGAAATTAACGAAAATATGTACTAAACTCTAAAATATGGAAAAATATGGAAAATAAAAGTAGGATTTTTCAACCCTACACATTGTGAAACATAAAGATAATGCAAAATATAAATTATATTAGCTTTATAAGTAAATATGTATTTACATATAAATCCTTTCCCTGATTATTATTATTATATTTTGCAATTCATAAGATACCTGAATGACAAGTCATTATCTGTAAATTATTCGTGTCAAAAATGACCTTTGAATATACACTACCATTATTAATTCGAGCAAGCTTCTGTGTACATAATTTCTTGGAAATAATATTGATAAGATCTTAAATTTTAAATATTAGTATTAACAAATTATTACCAAAATTTACCTCAGCTTGTTATGTCATTAGGTCAAAGACATTGCCTGTTTGAACACTGCATTACATATGGATTCATTCCGTCGCACAGTGGTCTAGAATGCAAATTTAGCGGGACATATTAATAACTTTTCAGCTACCTGACAGATTTTTATGAAATTTTACATAGCAGTTACAGGTAGCATATATGTTTTGTCTGCAAGCTCTCGTTACGTTGGTATAAGGGGAACTACCCGTTATAGGGAGGCGCATTTAGACAAAATTAGAAACTTTTCTCCTATCTGACAGATTTTTATGAAATTTTACAAAGCAGTTACAAGTAGCATATATGTTTTGTATATAAGCTCTGATTACGTTCGTATAAGGGGAACTACCCCTTATAGGGGGCGCAATTAGACAAAATTAGTAACTTTTCTCCTATTTAACAGATTTTATTAAATTTTACAAAGTAGTTACAGGTATCATATATGTTTTGTATACAAGCTCTCGTTACGTTGGTATAAGGGGAACTACCCCTTATAGGGGAGCGCAATTAAACAAAATTAGTAACTTTTCTCCTATTTGATAGATTTGTATGAAATTTTACAAAACAGTTACAAGGAACATATATGTTTTGTATACAAGCTCTGATTACGTTCGTATAAGGGGAACTACCCCTTATAGGGGGCGCAATTAGACAAAATTAGTAACTTTTCTCCTATTTAACAGATTTTTATGAAATTTTTCAAAGTAGTTACAGGTAGCATGTATGTTTTGTATACAAGCTCTCATTACGTTGGTCTAAGTGTAACTACCCCTTATAGGGGGGACGCAATTAGACAAAATTAGTAACTTTTGTCCTATCTAACAGATTTTTATGAAATTTTATACAGTAGTTACACTTAGTACATTTGTTTTGTATACAAACTCTGTTTACGTTGGTATGAGCAGAAGTGCCCCTTACAGGGGGATGCATTTAGACAAAATCTTATGGGGGGGAAAATGTAACATTTTAGGTACTATTGCACCTTTTGGACACTCGGGAAGCTTATTTGGTACATAATTAACAAGCTGTCATCTTGAATTCCCTGAATTATACTGCGGAAGCAGATTCGGTTCACAGATATTGAAATAACTGCAACCGAGAAAAATTGCACTACTGCACCTCGAAAGAATAGTGTTCATAAATTATTACTTCTTCGAATCTGCGCACCTTAAGACTAAATTTAAAATAGAGGTAAATATTGGAGGAAGTGAAAAAAAAAATCATTTTTGGAAGAACCAAAGGGTTTTTTTTTTCCCCTCTACCTTAGCAAATTCCGCACTCAATGGTTATATTTATATTTTGTCCCGTGTCCATTCATGCTAATTTGACATGCTATAATAACATTAAATGTAACACAAACAAACAGTGTTACATACCTAAAGAACTACTTGACATGTTGATACTAAATATGAATGGAATCGACCACTTACAACAGAGTTACAGCACAAGGAAAACGGCAGACTCGCGGCGCTTGCTGAGTAAGAATGCTGGGTGGCGAAACTTGGCATGTTATCGGCTTCTTATCTCGCTATGCAGCCACCTCCGCTGATTAAGATTATCAATTCAGTGTTACTCAGTTATACAGGGAAAATAATTTAAGGGTTTAATTTCATTTTTTTACATGTCATTTTTCTCCATTTGTCCTCTTAAATATGGATTTTAGACCACTGTGCGTCGTTTTAAACTTTTAGATATTTAATTTAATTTTAAATATTGGTACATAGTTTGTTGTTAGTCACACAACATTTATGGAATTAATCCAAGTGCGTTCTTTTTTTTTTTTTTACAAGATTATTTTAACTCATTATATTATATGATGTGTCTTAGAGCCACACTTATGCTCTTTCATAATGAACATGTATGTTTTTGTAATGCATATATGTGTTCACTTATTGTATAGGCATCACCTGTGTTCAATTCTGTTTGCTTTTTTGTGTCACCTGAAGATGACTTTTTGTATAAGTCGAAAATATTTGTGAAATATTACTTAATGCGATGTGACAGAATTCATTCTGTACTTACGCTTCGATAAGTTTCTGACTGAAATCATATAACCTTTTCTATTATAATTACAACTTATCTAAAACTAAATATGACTTTCAAACTAAATGCACTGAGTTTAATATACAGTTTAAGTCTACATGATTTTATTATGAAATAGAGCGTAAATTTTAGAGTGACTTCTAGGATGGCAGAAATGCTCTCATTTTAATAAAAAAAATTTTCTTCTATAATAGGTGGTGCATGTAGAACAGATTCTTTTAAACCTCCATTTCAAAAAAAAAGTAATGTCCCTTACTTAAGAATAGACCATATAGGGTAAACATTGGTAATTTCGTGGCAGTGGTTATTTCGTGATACTTTTTCTTTGCTCTTTTGTGAACTAACCAATGGTGTTACGAGATCCAAATTTCCGCCAAGGGATTGCATATATTGTCCAGTTTCCAGAAACATACAGCTAAGCTTTGTGTGACTATTGTAGTTGCTTCAGTGAGCTTTTATGTTTGGAGAGAGCAAGTTTGCGTCGACTTCTCAGGCATACGAATTTTGTGGATGTTTGTAGTTACATTACAGGCTTATTACTAAAGGTAAGCATATGATATTTCGTACAAAGATTTATTGTATCTTCATCAAATTTTAGGAAATGTTTTTGGAATTTTAGATACATCTGTAGTCGCCATATAGGCTTAGCTTTACTGATAGAAATCTTAGCTGTTCGAGGCGAAATTTTGTTGAGCATTAAGTGTTACAATTTTTAAAATAGTATAAAATGTATTACAATAGGAATTTTAGAAATCTGAAGACAAGATGTGATAACAAAAAAGAAAACGGAGACGCAATTGGTTCAGTGTAGCTTCTGTTTGATTTGTTATCATGCTAAGTGTCAAAGATAAGTGCTAGATGACTTGCAAGAATTGTGACAGAAGATGGAACATGGCTCCACCATTTTGGACCGGAGACAGAGGCAGACAATGGAGTGGCATCATGCAAATTCACCAAAGAAATAGAAATTCAAAAGTACACCTTCGGCAGGAAACGTTATGGCTATTGTGTTTTTCGATTCAGAATGACTCTTACTTGTGGACATCATGCCACACGGAACCACCATTAATTCTGACGGGTATGTTGCAACTCTCAAGAAACTTCAAGTTCGACTGAGTCGTGTTCGACGACATCGCGAGAAGGAGGATGTTCTGCTATTGCACGACAACGCACAGCCATATGTCAGTCACAAGACCACAGACCAGATCAGAAAATTCGGATAGACAACACTGAAACAGCCGCCTTACAGTCCTGAACCGGCACCGTGCGATTACCATCTCTTTGATAAACTGAAGGATCCCTTCGCGGAACGAGGTTAGAAGATGACTCCCTTGTGCACGCTGCTAAAGAGTGGCTCAGACGTGTTGGTCCAGACTTACCGTGCTGGTCTACAGGCCCTCGTTCCTAGGTTACGTAAGGCAGTTGAAAGGGACAGGGATTATGTGGAAAAGTGACATTTTGTTCCTTAAGGATGCATCTACAATATAAATATAATTTTTAAATAAACGTTATGCACTGCTTTTGGAGTTACCCTAGTAATATATGTAGGCTATAGCTTAAGAGTGGGAGTCCGTAATAAAAGTGTTCACCCTTTCAGGGCAAAGAAGATCCCGTTTCAATTTCAATTTTACTTTGATTTCATTCTTATTATGTGTTGATATGTATTTCTATGTTTTCTTGCTATGAATATTAGACGGAATTACTATGTTTGAAGTCTTGTAACAATAAATGAGAATTTCATTTGACTTTAATGAATTTTTCCACAATTCTTCTACCTCTCACGAAATTATCAATGCAATATCACGAAATTACCAAGGTTATCACGAAATAACCAACCTTTCAGCTTAAGTTGTAAAAATGGTTTTTGGTACATATTCAAGAACGTATCCAATCTTTTATGTCTCCAGATTTGTACAGCAAGTTATCGTCTTTTAGATGAAAAAAAATCGGAATAAGGATACATTTACACATTTGCATTTTAAATTAGTTTTCATGAAATTATTACGAAATTACCAATGTTTACCCTATACTAATTTCATAATGATCCTCTATGTAGATAACCAAGATAAATAATTCTGAAGAAAAAAATAATTAACGTTAATACCTGACAAAGATGATCTTCATAAACCATCAGGTTTGTTTCGAAGACGATTTTCATTTCATATTGATCGTTTATTTACATGGTGGTAGGGGTATACGTGCAAATATTTTGATATTTGTTTAAGAAAAACGCCAGTGAAATGACACCATATTTAATTTTATCCTTGCCCTTATAGTTTTTCCATAAATGTGTCACGTATTTTACAGTATGATGTTTTATGAATGGTAGTACTATAAAACGCCTGTCAGTTTAGAATATACGCACGTCTTTCGATATCTTTATTATAGTTCAGCATAAACACGTGCTATTCATAGACATTTTGCAGCACGCGCTACGAGCGTACTAAGCTAGCCCCGGCTATCCACTGGTTACTAGTACAGAATTCAAATCATATCCTATCGCTAACACTGGTTTATGAATGCGAAAAACGCTGATAATCCACCGAAAGCTCGCGCTAAAAATGTCTATGAATACGGTCCTAAAATGCTAACGTATTACAAGTACAAAATAAATCATAAATGTAATCCCACATGCTATTGTAAAAAGGTGATTGTGTTTCGATACACAATAAATTAGCTGCTAACCTGTTACACCACAAAGACCTTAATGGTAAACCTGGACAGTAGACAAGCCCCACAATCTTAAAACTCCCCGTAACTAGTAAGGCGTTCGTAAAGGAAACAAATCGCCTGGAAGTACCAACTAACCTAAAAACATGGTAATTTTCCATGTGTAAAAAATAACTTCGACAATTGAGAAATTTGTTACATAATGATTCAGTATACTATTCCTGATTACCTCTAAAATATTTGCACTTAAGTATCCCTCCCATCCTATATAAACTCAGACGTTACAGTTGAAAAAACTACATAATGGGACAATTATATCTGGTTAGTTTCGACGTGTAGTGACTTCTGAAAAGAATATGATATTGAAATCAAACTGACTATTTTTGGGTATAAACTGTAAGCTACTTTCCAAACGTTTGGTCTTCTGAATTGGCGTATTTTATATTTCTGTAAGTGTCTATTTCGCTTGTATAAACGCGAAGAAGGCAATGGGGAATTATTCAGCCTAAGTGTAGCTTTATATTCTTCCTTCACTAGTATGCAGGATGAACCGTAAATAATGTTATTAATTTCAGTAGGTTATTCTACGAGATATTTAAAAAAAATTATTAAAATTTTGCTCGTTTTGCTTCCTTTTCGGGATAAAACTTTTTATATGTAACATTTCATAGAGTTTCTTGTGAAAGCCATTGAATTAATTTCCAATATGCTCAGTCAATTTAAGAGAGAAGTGTACTATGATAATAAATAACTCAAAGAATTTTAGTTTTGTCCTTTAAATGTGCAGAAATTTGTTCCGAACAAATACACTTACTTGCCAACAAGGGCAGAGGGATAAGTGGTAAGCTCATCGCCCAAACACCACCTAATCCCCATTTCAGTTTGGTTTATAGGCCTGCCCCTCTACTCACACTCTTTACCATCCGTAAAGGGGAATATGCTATTGTTCATCTCACTAACATTCGAAATGTTAAGTTTTATTTAACGACGCTCGCAACTGCAGAGATTATATCAGCGTCGCCGGATGTGCCGGAATTTTATCCCGCAGGAGTTCTTTTACATGCCAGTAAATCTACTGACATGAGCCTGTTACATTTAAGCACACTTAAATGCCATCGACCTGGCCCGGGATCGAACCCGCAACCTTGGGCATAGAAGGCCAGCGCTATACCAACTTGCCAACCAGCTCGACTAATTGACTTTGAACACAGTGAAAAGTTTTACTATTGAAAATGTTTACCGGTAATCTATTTTTCAAGAGTCTATACTAAGCGTTTATATTGCATTTTATTCTTGTTTATTTCAACTGGCACATTAAGAAGCTACTGAGAGCAGAAGATAAATGTTTTTTTCACCGCTCGTTGCTACTCTATAGCATACACAGTGAGACAATCTACACTGTCACTCCTCCCTGACTTCATAATACAAACTAACATTCCTTAATTTAATTATTAGTTGAAAATATTGTAAGAACGGCATTAAAATATACTCAGTGTAATTGTTAAACATCTGTGTCACTATATTTTATATCAACTTATATACTTTATTTACTATTTTATTTTCTTGTGTGTAGAACTTGGGGGGTACAGGTATAAGAGGTAACAACTACAGTTCTGTTGTTGACGGACTCTGGGCAAGTAGAAGGGGAAAGAAATGCCTTCGCTTCCTCTCAACTTGTATGAAATGTCGTTTAATATGCAACTAAGGTATTACTAGAACGCGAGAGAGGAGAAATTTAGTCGAGAGGCTAGAATTTAGCCTTGAAACTCTGTAGCGTACTGGGAAACTTCAATACGGGACACATGGCCTAAAGTCTCTCCCGTAGGACTTGCGTTCCGGACTTTTGTGTCCAAAAAAAATCCATCGACTCTAGCCGGGTTTAAACCCGCTTTATCCCTAGGGCCTAGATCACTGGGGGAAGAAATCCCAAATAAAAGGTTTATACCTATATGCCAAGTTTGGAGCAATAATGATTATACGGCAACAAGGAATTATCTCTATGAAATTAAACCATTCACTCTGTTTAAATGTACGTAGATAAATGCTCAAAACATTTGCATAATTATTTATAATTGAATCAGAAACTATTATCAGTAATATGATTTCAAGTACTGATTATTATGGAGGTTTCAGTATGCCAAAATTCGTGAACATAAAGACAAACACATGACAGTGCGTCTAGACAATCCGGCAGACGTTGTATATGATAATCTTGAGCTTCCGTAATACATAAAGTTTGATACACCAATCCGGTGAGAAACTTTATAACCCTTGTCGCAAACATGTTACATCTCTTCAAGAATTCAGAAAATTACAGTACTTCTCCTGATTTCCCATATGATAATTTTATACATTTCGCTTCCTACATGCTGACTGTAGAACTACTTTATGTAACAAATATCAAACTGGCGTAGTCTAACGTCATACCATAAAATTTATAAATGTCAACAAGAAAATAATAAAACAATATATTCTTGATATAAATAATACGCTTCTGTAAAGAAACTGGTTTATTTCAGTTATTCGACTTCTAATGTACTCTTCTACTCGGACCAATTGTACAGAGTGATTTATATAGAACTGACACATTTCTTTCATTAATTGTTTCAAAACGAATTGTGCTAGCGACAACTTATTATACCTAAAATGTAGAGGAATTTTGGGAGATTATTTACCTCTATAGCAAATGTTGTCCGGCGTTGTTAAATCCGGAGATCTCGGTGGCCACAGGTTCCTGGAAATTATTCGGTCGTCACATAACCGGATAAATGGAACCATGCTTCATCTGTGAACCATGTGATGGACAATATGGCAGGATTTTGCACAATGAACGTCTGAAACCAACGACAATAATTCAATCTTTTATCCTTATCTGGTTCCTGTAGCTGATGAACAACCGTAACCCTATATGGCTTTAGGCTCTCTGACACATTGAGTAGGTGTACCCTGTCTCCTGCGACAAACGTCTTAATGATTTTTTGGGTGACTGCTCAATAAATTACAGCTACTCAAAGGGCATACCAGAGAGAATTTGGTGTTCGCAATCCTCCCAACAGAAACGCAATACTGGGACTGGTAAACAAATTGGAAACAACTGGATCTCTGGTGAGTGAAAAGGGCAAGCATCGTTCATCTAGGCTTCCCACGGTTGTTGTTGACGTAAGAGCACGACTGGAACAGTCACCCAAAAAATCATTAAGACATTTGTCGCAGGAGACAGGGTACACCTACTCAATGTGTCAGAGAGCCTAAAGCCATATAGGTTTACGGTTGTTCATCAGCTACAGGAACCAGATAAGGATAAAAGATTGAATTATTGTCGTTTGTTTCAGACGTTCATTGTGCAAAATCCTGCCATATTGTCCATCACATGGTTCACAGATGAAGTATGGATCCATGTATCCGGTTATGTGACGACCGAATAATTTCCAGGAACCTGTGGCCACCGAGATCTCCGGATTTGACAACGCCGGACAACATTTGCTATAGAGGTAAATAATCTCCCAAAATTCCTCTACATTTTAGGTATAATAAGTTGTCGCTAGCACAATTCGTTTTGAAACAATTAATGAAAGAAATGTGTCAGTTCTATATAAATCACTCTGTAGATTATAAAGTGAATTTTAAATATATAAAATTATTGGCTTGTAAAATAAGAACCAGTAGGACATAAATGTTTCACTTCTGCTGTTCCAAAGCCTAGCATTAATTTTGGCCCTCGGTTGTATAATTCTTTAGCTAAATGACACCCAGAACTTCTAACACGTAACCCACTAACATATAACAAGACAATTTGAAACGTGTTAATGTCTTCAATTTGATTAAATAAATTTATAGCCTATGTGTATGAATTAATCAACCTATATTATATTAGTATTCTATAATTTCGGAATATGTATTTTATATTATATTATACTATATTATATTACATTACATTATATTATATATTATACTAAATTATATTTTATAATTTCACTGTAACTATAATTATAATTTTAATTTCTATTTTATTTTATTTTCTATATTCCTCTTATATTAATAATAGGTATATCTGAACTGCGACCGAACGACCGAGCGCTGGTCATTCGGTCCTCAAATTTTGTTAATATTATTGTATCCTCTTTTTATATTGATTGTATTATTTTATTTATATTTCTATTGTTGTAATGATATTATATATAGTCGATTTACACACTGAGGAGAAAGTTTATAATTAGCTAATATTCTGAAGCTAAAAATGTATTGTGAATTCCATAGTTGCTTGGTACAGAATTTTTTTTTTCGATGTTTAACTACAAAATTACATTTTCTTACGCATTTATCACAACAATTGTTACAAATTACGCCACTCTTAAATTCTTCAAGCCTGTACATTAGGATGTATAATTAAACTGTAAAGAATCAAGTTCCTAAAGTCGTATGATTTGTAACAATTTTTGGTATAAGTGCGTAAGAATGATGTCATTTTAAGTTAAAAATTGAAAAACAAAATCTGTACAAAGCAACTGACAACACATTTTTAGCTTCAGAACACTAGTAAATTAGAGAAATGATATTTCTGAATAGTTCATTCTCTATTTGTAATATTCTTTTACCCTTAAAACTAAAGAAAAAAACATATTTTACAAACAACTTCAAATTAGTGTAACTTTGAAAATATTGAGATTAGCACAAAAGATTACACGACATTTTTTGCTCAGAATGTCTTCGGAAATAAGTTCCGTAAGTGACGGTAAATCCTCGTGAATCATCCTGTAGGGGAGAGTCGGGTAGTATCGGACATCGGGTAATATCGGACGGTGAGTTTCTTTCATTTACCACACGATGATAGTACCTGATTGACATGGTTACGTTTCTGTGATGTCGCATAGAGAAACGTAACCATGTCATTCAGGTACTACCATATGGTAGTAGATGAAAGAAACGCACTGTCCGATCCTACCCGATGTCCGATACTACCCGACTCTCCCCTATAGAAGACTGTTCGGAACTGAGTTACTATTTATTGTAACCAAGTAGAAAAACGAATTATTAACGATTGTTGTAAAAACTTAAAAAATGTCCATTTTTATAGCTACGTTGATTTCACACCAAGCCCTTATGAGGTTCCTGTGTAGTTATTATCAATCCAACATTTGTCTTTGTCTGGCACAAAAATCTTACATCTCTTCGGGCACTCTTTCATATCACTAAGCCTCCTAACTTCCACACAAGATCAACAAACTTCCCTGACCTGAAGCAAAACCTCTGCTTCGTCAGGTTCAGGTTTCAATTTGCGAGCTCTCCTTCCGGCGAAGTGTCTGCAGCACGCTTACAGTGACATGTAATAGATTCTTCTAATTACTGATTTAATTAAGAGTACATCACACTGGAACGGTCTTCAATTAACAGACGACAGTTCCGAATCTACTTGCTATGTTCCACATTACCAATCTGGAAAGTGACAAGTCAATTATCTTCCATACAGCAAATTAAAAATACAGTAAGCTCTGATTTTACATCTGTGTTATGTATCTACATTGGAACCTCTCTTCGCGCAAAGTTACACCGCATTAATGCTATGAGAAGTAAAGCAATTTCATAGTTAGATGACAGTTGGATATTTAAGTTGTAATTTATAATGTATGGCAGGCAACAGCAATTTGCCTTGTTTGGAGCAAGAGCGAAATAATGCGATTGTACGCGAGTATGTTCCTTCGGCATTACCTTGGCACAGTAAACAAGCTTGAATAATTGCAGGATAAAAAGAATTTTGCCTGTGATATTTTAGCATCTATTTCAAGATGTGGTATCTACTGAATGCCTTATTCTGCCTTACAGTGTTCAGACATAATATTCACTTAGGGGTTACATACATTCTCCAAGGACAAAAAACCCACAACAACAACACACATACACAACACATCCAACCACCCAACACAACACAAACAAGCTGCATTCCGATCAATGGTACACAGACTACTCAACACACCAATGAACCAACAAGATTACAAAGAAGAGCTAAACACACACAAGAAAACGGATACAACGCCAACATAATAGACAACATAATACGAAAGACAAAACATAATCACAATAAACATAAGAATACAACACAAAAACAAGAACACAAAAAATATATCACACTAACATACGAAAACAAAAACACACACAAGATTGCAACCTCATTCAAGAAATGAAATTACAACATCGCATACAGAACAAATAATACTCTACAAAAACATCTCAACACACATGCAACACAAAAAAATACAATCACACAGGCGTGTACAAACTCAAATGTAACACCTGCAACAACTTCTTCATAGGACAGACAGGCACATGATTTCAAACACGTTACAAAGAACACATCACAGTCATAACAAAATTACAAAACACTTCCACATATACAGAACACATCACAAATGCTAACCACACCTACAGGGACATCAACATAGACATGGAAATTCTACACATCCAATCAAAATTCCAGAAACTAAACACGCTAGAACAATACGAAATATACAAACACACAAAAACACAACCAAATGAAATTCTCAACACACAACTCAATTTCAGAACACACACACTCTTTGACTCCACATTACACTACACAAACACACTCCCACAGGAAACAAAACAAAAGGCGCCAAGACCAGCAACGACCAGTTCTGAAGAATGTCAATAACACACCGAAACATGTTAACCAGGTACGATAGAATTTAACACAAGGAAGACATACAATACATATTCCAAATTGATATAGTGTTGAAAGTTGTGTAATTAAGATGTATAAGAAATTTATTTCATGTTACTTATAAGAACTTAATATGGACATTTAGCTTTATATCCCTGATAAAAATATTAAGATATCTATAAAATTGACCCAGTTATGCATTAAAATGTCCAATATTGTATTGATTTCAGCTCCACCTCTGTACGATTTTCGCTCTTTTACTCAAAACTGAATTTTTATAATTTGAATCCATAATAACTTGACCAATTTTCAAGATATCTCCAACAAACTTTGCCTGTTTCTTTCTTAAGATATTACAAAGGAGATGACTTACACTCATGCTCGTAGTTTCTTTAATTAGTAAGAAAAAAATATGTACATTGAACATTTCATAATTTTTCTTGCTTATTAGAAAAAGGATTATGACTATTTCTAATGAAGCTACATGACAGACAGACAGGCAGACAGACAGACAGGCAGCAGATAGACGGACGGACGGACAGACAGACAGAGACAGACAGAGACAGACAGACAGACAGACAGACAGACAGACAGACAGACAGACAGACAGACAGACAGACAGACAGACAGACAGACAGACAGATAGATAGATAGATAGATAGATAGATAGATAGATAGATAGATAGATAGATAGATAGATAGATAGATAGATAGATAGATAGATAGATAGATAGATAGACAGAGAGAGAGACAGACGGACAGACAGACAGACAGATTTATTGAGCAATATTATACATACAAATATACTATATTAACAGACCTCACGTGCTGTGTAAAACAAGTCCTACTTTGTAGGTTCACTCCCTATATAGGAATGGAATGGGTGTGGGGAAAAAAGGAGAGAATAACAGAAGGAATATATGGCGTAATGTGAAGATGCGTTTAATTAATATCGAGAGGCAAGATATTGACCTCCAATGTTCGGAAAAGTCCTCACTACATTTACAATCAGTTCTCATACTTAACTGGGGGAGGTGTGACTACATAAATTCTTGTAACAAAGACAGCAGAGCAGGTTTAGCGTAGCTAAGATTGGGGGCATGGAAGGGTAATAAAATTGTCAACGAAGAAGGAGAGCGCCTTTGTCCAGTGTGCGGAGAAAAGGACTCCTGGACACATATTTTACTACATGAAAGATGGTAAATCATCCTCTTTATATGCACGTCAGCAACAGGTTAAAGGATCCTGGTTGGGACAAATTACCTAGTTCAAGTATTTTCTGGGGTTTTCCCTCAACCCATTAACAGCAATTACTTGGCAAGTTTCAGCGCTAGCCCCTCGAATCATTTCGCTAGTATTGTCACCTTTAACTAATTCAAATGCTAGATAAAAATAGCAATTGATAAAGCTTTGTAAAATAAACCAATAAAAAACTATTTGTTAAAACGACTATATTGCATGTAAATCAGTTCCGAACATTGACTTGTAGATAAAGAATGAAAACAAAATTATTGGAACAGATTAGAACATATCGCTCTACAACTTAAACTAAACAACTTTTTTCGATAGAATTGAGCTTGAAACGTTTATTTTCGAGAAAATCATGAAAGGTATACTCTGCAGTGTCACAATGTTTTCTCTTTTATACAGGGTGATTCAAAACCTCTGCGACAAATTCTGAGGGGTGATAGATCTAACAATAAGGAACTCCTTTTTGTTAAGCAATCTATGTCTTTTGACGCGTCGTTTCGAAATTACCGTTGAAAATGTTTTTGCGCGGGCGTACGTCAATGTATGCGAATGTATGCACTCCTGTTTGTTCGTTGAGATGTTTCCAAGAGACAAGAAGGATTGTTGTTGTTTGTTTACGTTTAATGTTCAATGCCTTTTCCTTTCAGTTTAGTCTAATTATCAATTGAGAATGAATTTACACTTTTCCCGAGTTAGCCGACATGGTAATGTGTTATGGGGAGGCTCGCGGAAACGGAAGAACTCTCCACATGTACCGCCACTGCTTCAAAACAGAAATCACCCTCACCACACAATGTTTGCTCGACTTTATCAGCGCCTTCGAGACGATGTGTCTCTTCGTTCCCGGCGCATTGGTGGAAGACTGCACAGATATCCATTCTCAATTGATGATTACACTGAACTGAAAGGAAAATTTATTGAACACTAAACGTAAATAAACAACAACAAACCCTTCTCGTCACTTACAAATATCTCTACAAACAAACAAACAGGAGGTGCACACATTAACATAAGTTACATTGACGTACGCCCACACAAAAACATTTTCAACGGTAACTTCGAAACGAGACGTCAAAAGATATAGGTTGTTTAACAAAAAGAGTTTCTTATTGTTAGATCTATCACCACTCAAAGTTTGTCGCAGAGGTTCTGAATCACCCTGTATATTTCGTATAATGTGAAAGTGAAAAAAAAGAAGATGAAAGCCGCCGAATATTTTCTATCTCCAACAGAATATTTACTTAAGACAAGAAACAAATAAATTCGTGATAATACAAGGAAAATTATTAAGTTCAGGAATGCATACCCAAGGCAGTGAAAAACAAACTTCTACCAGAGCAAATGCTAAAGGTAGACAATAACCTTGGAAGTTAATTTTGTGACAATTAAGTAAACTTTCCTCTCAATTTCGCAGTTTGAAGACTTCGAACAAATAATATCCAATGAAAGTTAAATATTTACTTACTGCTATCCCTAATGAAGTTTTCCTTACGCTCGAAGAAATCTGCAAGAGAAAGCTCCTCCTGTGTGTTTAATTCAACTACCCTGCTAATAAAATTTGAAGACATTTTAATTTAAACTTGTGTAGTTAATACTTCTTTAAACCTCATTACTAGAGTTTCGAATCGCTTAAATGCAATTACGGCAAACGTAAACTCCTTGGAAGACAATTACCCAGTGTGGTTTTAACTCTGAAATTGATGTACCCCGACGGTCTTAATTGTACTGTTATTTACTAAATAACCCGTCCAACGAACAAAATACCTCGTGATGGTTTCATTAAGTGTTGATTTCAGTCAAGCAACGTAAGATATCTTGCCCTAAAATCAAAAGTAAAGCGAATGAACTGCCATCAGTATATTTTAGTCTTCTATTGAGATTTGACGAGGACGTTGTTCTACTTCTCCTGTCTTTCCTTGTCAAGCTTTACTTCCTCGTTTCGTACCGACTAATAATCTAATGTAGGCTTTCAGGAATATTTGTCCAAACATTTTCGTCCAATATAATATTTCGTCCAAATTTCTATGACCAATACATTTGTCCAGTGGAATAAGTCCATAGCATTTTCGTCCAAGAGTAAATTTCGTCCAGAAATTTTTCTAGTCCACAAAAAATTTAGTCCAATATACATATTGTCCAATCGTGATTGATTTTGGATATTTAGATACTAGAAGCACATTTTAAACAGATGCAAACAATAAAATACCAAAGAATGGAGAATTCAAAAATGGAGTTAGGGAAATGCATACATTAGTTTTACTTAAAATCATCAGGTATGGATCCCAAAGTGATTACTTCAAAAAGGAACAAACCACTGCTCATAAAAGACGTTTACTGTTATTAACACCACTCTTATAATAAGAATCGAACCAGGATATATTGGCGATGTGAGAATGGGTCACCCTGTAATTAAATTACACAACAACTCGCAGAACCCCGAAGATGGAAATTAAAGAAAGAAATTGCACTTTCTAAGAAATAACTGCAAGGAATGCATGACCTTTGTTCTTTGAAATAACTGAAAATAAATGTCATGTTTTATTTCTCTGATCCTTTTTTTTTTTTGGTAATAAACACAGCTACGAAAATTTCAAATAAATAAATTTGGGCTAAATCAGGTTAGGACAAATATATATAGCAGGAAATTTCACATACTAAAATGACACGGACGAAAGATATGTGGACAAAATTTGATGCAGGAGAAACATGTAACTGGACAAACGTAAGATTAGGACCAAATTGCGAATGGACGAAAACGCAATGGAACTAAAATTCTGCTAACCCTACCAAGAATCTCACCAAGGATCGCTTGCATGTGAAGATCATATGATATTCTCTGAGGAATTCGGCGGAAAGTTCCTTAAATTAAAATTTCAAGCCAATTTATGAAATAATTTTGCCACAATATTCAATCACATGGTTGCATTAAATTAAAATTATTATTATTATTATTATTATTATTATTATTATTATTATTATTATTATTATTAATATTAATATGGAACGGATTTTTATGTGACTCCGTGAGACATGGATACTATACCTAAATCGATAAGATGGTAGTGAATCACGTACCCAAAGGAATGCTGTCCTAATGACTTCAATAATCATCCCATAATAAGGAGGTCCGCACAAGAAGCCCCAGGCTGCAGTGCAAGCCTTCGGGCCCTCCATATAAAAAAATGGTCTTTTACTTTCAAGGTCTTAAATGTTAAGCCAGTTTCGCATTCTTCGAGGACTGCGAACCAACTCTATAACATACAGGTTTCGGACTCCTTGGTGACTTTATCGAAACGATGTAACGTCCGTAACAAGAGGGACAAACATCCTGTACCCGTAAATAGGGTGAAGATAAATCTCAATTTTTACGCCGAAAATCAAACCCAGTTTCTTTGAATATATAGCCAACAACATTATCACTTGAACCATAGACGCAGACATCATCATCAGCGTCAATTATTATCATATCACTACATGCACAGCCTACATGGGTTTGTTAAGAAGCAGAAATCCCCAAAGTATCGGATTTCTTATTGATTTAGTATCCTAGTGTCTGAGCAGCGTATACTATAAACGTTATGTAATGACAGTGCATGTGGGGTTAAATTTCAATTTTACTTCTCTGTTGTAGGAAGCAATAAAGAGTTAGAGAGTCATTATTTCTGTACTCAACGCACCAGTACTTTGTTTTCATTTTGTAACTTCTACCACTAAATCTCTATTCACAACTGAACTGTAAATACTACGAACATAATCTGCACGTAAGCCGGGAGGAGATGGAACAAAGAACTCCACTGTGGTACAATCTGCACCGCGAAACTTCAAGTTTGCGCGAAGTAAAATATCAAAAGCACTGTCCTCACACAATTAAAATACGAGTCTGTATTTTGTGAGTCTCTTTCGTTTCCATATTGTCACAAATAAAGGACATGGTCAATGTTTGTCAGTTTCAACAGGACTGAATAAATATTGAAACTTGTTAGGATTAAACATATCTTAATTAAATATCATATAAAGAAAAGAAGAAGAAGAAGAAGTTACAAATTGATTTTAATAAGTTATTTGATATTGAAGATGAAGTGTGGACTTTATAACGGCTCGAATCCTTTCATTTCGGTAAATTTTATTTACATTTTATTTTAACTCATTTCAATCTAATGCATTTCAACTCAATCCTTTTCACCATAATGTTAATTAAGTTAATTTCTTGGAATCAATAAAATAATAATGCATTATTCAATAAAATAAATTGCATATTAGACAAAGAAGACGATAGGTATACGAGTATATTATGCAAATCTGGCTTTCACGTAGAAGCTCCCTGTCGAGTATAGTTCCTGGGGTAGCTCAGTCGGTAGAGCATTCGTACGCGAAACGAAGGGTCCCGGGGTCGATACCGGAGTCCGGAACAATTTTTCCCTTGAAATTATTCAAACCTGCTTCACAGGGAGCTTCTACCTGAAAGCCTGATTTACATACCGGGACTCTTCGTTTCGCGTACGAATGCTCTACCGACTGAGCTGCCCCAGGAACTATACACAGACAGGGAGCTTCTACCAGAAAGCCAGATTTGCGTAATATATTCGTTACTATATGTACGTTAACAGAAAGCCACAATTTAAGTCACACAGAATTATGTGCAGTCAAAGTTTGGTTTCTGGCGTCTTGTCAGCCCATCTGAGTTGTGTGGATATAAAGGAAAGAATTGTGACGGTGTCGTGTATAGTTCCTGGGATAGCTCAGTCAGTAGAGCATTTGTGCGCTAAGCGAAGGGTCCCGGGATCGATACCCGGCCACGGAACAATTTTTCCCTTGAAATTATTCAAGGTATATGAGTTGTTTGTCGTAGCGTCGTGGTCTAATGCGCCATGCTTAGGGCTCGAGTTAAGGAATGTGCGCTTCGCTGGCTAGAATCCTTATGTGGAATATATTTTTTCATGAAATTTCGGCCAATGTATGGGATCGGTGCGCACCCTACATCCTGATGAATTTGGAACTTCTGATAGGCAGTGAAATCCTGTTACGGAAGCCAGCAGTAACGACTGGGGGAATCATCGTGCTAACCACACGATAACTCCGTTCTGGTTGATGAACGTTCACCTCTGCTGATCAATGTGACGTAAGGTCAGCAGCCGGCTAGTCGGTCTTGACCATTGCCACGGATTATTATTATATTTACTATTATTATTATTATTATTATTATTATTATTATATAGAGTGAATCATAGCTAATGTGAATTTCAGGGGATTATTCTTTGAGATATTTCCAACCATAAAATTTAATGTAATTTTGATCGTTTTGTTTCCTTTTCGAGATTAAAATTATTTTATTTAAAATATTTCATATCGTGTTTCGGGATTATTATTATTATTATTATTATTATTATTATTATTATTATTATTATTATTATTATTATTATTATTATACAGGATGAATCGTACTTAATGTCATTAATTTCAGGGGGATCATTTTTCGAGATATTTAGAACAAAAAAGTTTAATTTTATTTTGTTCGTTTTGTTCCCTTTTCGAGATCAAAATTATTCTATATGAAATATTTCATATCGTGTTTTGGGGAATCCATTGATTTAATTCCCAATATGCTCAGTCAAATTAAGAGAGCAATGTATTATGATAATATATTATGATTGAAACACTTTTGTCCTTTAAAGGTGCAGAAATTTGATCCCAGCAAATGAAGGCTTCAGAGCAATACTGGGCCAAGCGCCATTTATTAAAAAAGGAGAAAGCAAGTATTAGAGTTAAGTGAGTACCATAATTCAATGAAGATTGACATATCATTTAGTTTTAATGTACATACTTTATATTACTTGCTATATGCTTCATTGAATTATGGTACTCAATTTTAACCCTTGTTTTCTACGGTTTTAATACATGGCGCTTGGCCCACTATAGATCTAAACCCTTAAAATGTAACTTTTCGTACTGCAAAGGAATTTTACATTACATTTGTTCGGGTAAAACTTCTGCACATTTAGGGATAAAACTATTATTTTAAATAATTTATTATCATAATACACTGTTCTCTTAAATTGAGAGCATAATGGGAATTCAATCAATGGCTTTCCCAAAACACGATATGAAATGTTTCATATAAAATAATTTTTATCTCGATAAGAAAGCAAAAACAAGAAAATTGTACTAAATATTTTTCTTAGAAATGTCTCAAAGAATAACCCCCTGACATTAATGACATTACTTACCATTCACTCTGTATGTGCTGTTTAGAATGAACAGTTAACTTCGTGAATTACGGCTTGATTCATTTCAATTCGGTTCATTTATTTTCATTTTGGTTCTACTCATTGCAACCAACTCAATCCTCTTCAGTAAAAAGTTAGGGGAGAGTTGGGTAGTATCGGACATCGGGTAATATCGGACAGTGAGTTTCTTTCAACTACAACCAGATGATAGTACCTGAATGACATGGTTACGTTTCTGTGATGTCGCATAAAGTTACGTAACCACGTCATTCAGGTACTACCATCTCTGGTAGATGAAAGAAACGCACTGTCCGATATTACCCGATGTCCGATACTACCCAACTTTCCCCTAATTAACTAATTTCCTTCAGGCAATGAATACATTAATCAATTAAATAGGCATATCTTGCATATATGATAAAAAAAACTCTACAAATTGAATTTAAAAGACTATATGGTGTTTAAGAAGAACTGTTAACTTTTGGAATAAAGGTCGATTCGTTTCAAATCAGTTATTTTTGTTTTCTTTTCTTTTCGGTTCAGCTCACTTCAACCCTGTGTAGATCAAGTGAATTCTCTTCAATAAAATATCAATGCAGTTCAGTTCTGCAATTAAATTCAGTTTACTGCGATCCAGTTCATTAACTACAGTCCATTTCAGTTCGTTGTAGTCCAATTCAAATAATTTCAAATATACAGCACTTTATTTTATTTCATTAATTTTATTTAACTTAATTTTATTTCAGTTTAAATAAACCGAGTTTAACCCAACGAAATAAAATGCAATTCGATACAAAACAATGCCATACAATTCAGTACAGTTAGATGTAACTGAAAGTGATTAATTCAATGTAATTCAATAATAAGGAATGCATCACCAATTGATTAAATTCAATGTAGCGCATTGAAATTCCATACAATTCAATGTAATGGTGTGCAATTCCATGAAATTAGATTTATTGCATTCCAATGTAATTCAACTGAGTATATTTAGATGCAATTAATTCAGTGAATTCCAATGCAATTCTGTACAGTTCAATGCAGCACAATGCAATTGTATTCAATTCACTGCAATAGAATGCAAATTTAGGCAATCCACTGGGCATTTGGATATATTAATAATAATAATAATAATAATAATAATAATAATAATAGAATGCTCACTAAATTGTGAAAAAATCGGGATAGATTGTGTTCGGGGACACAACAGCTAGGGTTTACGTAGAGCGTATTCCGAATCTCACCGGTGAGCAATCCGATGGCATCACGGTGTTCCAAATTCCACCGATGACGTCATTGATTCTCCACCGATGTAGCACCGGTGCCATCAACTTGCAGAGGTGGTGGCAGTCTCCATCAGCCGCCATCAGTGAATCGGATTGGTTCTTGTATAGGCGGGAATTAGCAGACGAATAACATCGTGCACTGTTGTGTCATGGCGGTGTGTTCTGCTGCATTGTTTGTAATGAGCACAACGTAAAAACAATATGTTAATGGCTTATGAGCGAACTTGTCAACGGACCAGTTATTACTACCGGTTCAAGAAATAAATTGTTTATGCTATCTTTTCTTTGAACAAGATGGGAGTATGAAAATTTCGCAAAATTTTGCTAGCGTAGCACAGACAACAACTTGTACAGTCGCCATGACAGCCATCGATCCTTGCAGCAGTTTTGTTCCTTATTTCGCTGCAACGTGACGTCATTGATGCCACCGGACCGGTGAGATTCGGAATACGCTGGTAAGTACATCTGTGAGGTCCTCTTTCCGATGTGTGGTGCATGGTGGGGTTTTCATATTGGTGAGTGGCATATTTTTCGATTTCTCGGGATCCCAGTTATTCGATTTTGATCCTTGGATCGATTTTTGCTTGTACTTTTAACGCTGATATATGTATTATGTATATATGTATGTATGTTTGTAAAGGATATGCTACTGGAGCTGAAAGAAAGCTGTGAGCAGTATGGGATGAAGATAAATACAAATAAGAAGAAGACCATTGTCATAGGGCGAGAAATATAGAAAACAAAACTTCCGAATTCTAAATGAGGCAGTAAAGTAAGTGGACAGCTTCAAATACTTGGGGTGTACTATAAACAGTAACGTGAGCTGCTGCCAGGAAGTCATAAGGAGGATAGCAATGGCCAAGGAAGCTTTTAATAGAAGAAGATGCATCTTCTGTGGTAAGAACTAAGGAAAAGACAAGTGAAGTACTCTGTGCGGAGTGTGGCACTGTATGGGGGCAGAAATATGAACATTACGACGAAGTGAAGATAATTGAATAAGAGCATTTGAAATGTGGATATGGAAAAGAATGGAACGTGTGAAGTGGACAGACAGAATAAGAAATGAAGCTGTGTTGGAAAGAGTGGGTAAAAAAAAGAATGATGCTGAAATTCATCAGGAAGAGAAAAAGGAATCGGTTAAGTCAATGGCTGAGAAGAAACTGCCTACTGAAGGATGTACTAGCATTAGAAGGACTGGTGAACGGGAGAAGAGTTCGGGTAGAAGAAAGTATCAGATGATAGACGACATTAAGATATATGGATCATATGAGGAGACAAAGAGGGAGGCAGAAAATTGGAAAGATTGGAGAAAGTTGGGTTTGCAGTGAAAGACCTGCCCTTAGGCACAACACTAAATGAATGAATGAATGAATGAATGAATGTATTTATTTATTCTCATCAAAACTCTGTATAATTTTGTTAATGGCGGTCCTGTTACATTTTTGTTTTCCAGGAACCCATCCTTAACTACATTTTACTATTAATATGCCTAACTACAGAGCCCTACAAAAGATCTTTCCGGTTTCAAACACATGTAATTTACAATCTATGAATCTGAGGTGCATAAAAATAGTACCAATGGAAAGAGATACTCAAGAAGTTTAGTTCCTTACTTTAAAGATGTTCAGTGTGTCTCCCTTGGTAACACGGCACACATAAGCCTATAGTCAAGTTCCACGTAAGTACGCGGATTTTCCGATCCCCAGATTCTGAGATTATGTCTGTTCACCTTAGCAGAAAGATGAAAAGCGGCTTCGTCAGAAAACACCACGGAACGAATAAATTCATCATCATTTTCAATTAAGAACTTTATTCTGTATGCAGTTTTAACAGATTCAGCGGACACACTGTGTGACGTCCATAGTGCTTCTTTATACGTTAGTCGCTGTATCTCGCTACTTTTGACAGTGTTCGATCACCGTATATTCCGCGTAAACGCAGCCTTTCGCGTTCGCGGTCGCCATTTCTAGCTCCCCTCCCACTATTTTACATAATAATTAATTGAATTTGTCAACTCAATCGAAAATACTTAAGGGAGAGGATGGTATTTTTTTGGTGAAAAATGAGTGAATTTAAAAAAAAATTCTTTAAAATACTCTGTGATATGTGTGGAATGCATAGCATAATATTTTATGGGTATTTGTGCCCTTATCGGATGTTGAGTCGCCATTTTTAAACTTCCTCAGTTACGAATTTTTAAATCACTCGCCCACTTTTATTGTTGTTTCCGGTAAATTAAAATTTCAAAAAAGATTTTTTTTCTTTAAAATACCCTTTGATATGTGTGGAATGCATTGCATAACATTTTGTGGGTATTTATGCCCTTATCGGATGGTGAGACGTCATTTTTAAACTTCCTACGCTATGGATTTTTAAATCACACGCCCACATTTATCGGTTTCCAGTAACTTCATTTTTTCTGCTACATTGCCAGACAAAAATGGATATAATTTCTGAACTATTAAAGATACATGCATGAAATTTAAAACACACATTCTTTAGACTAATAGGAAACTTTTCTCTGTAACAGAATTTTGTTAATTGATTTCATTTTGTTTGCAAGAAAGGAAATCAGAAAACTGTTATTAAATTTTAATTGTTTATTTTACAAACGTAGGGACTAATATCAAAATTCTGTTCCAGACATTTTGTAGAACATACTTTAGCAAATACATTGCAAAAAACTGTTTGAATCTATCTTTAAAAACGGTTTAGATATATTGGTTTTAGTACAATCCTGCACTGGGTATATATATATATATATTTTTTTTTTTTTTCAAATTTGGGCCCCAAATAATAATGTTTTTTTCTTCAAAATATTTTTATTTGGTTGAGTAGCCACAGCTATGAAATCTCTACATACAAAAAATTAATATTTTACACCAAATAGGAAAAAAGTTAAAAAAAATACCATCCTCTCTCCTTAAAAAATTATCTTCGTACCTATTTAGCTCCTCTATAATCGTAGGAAAATCGCCGTGTTGGATGTAAGTCCTCGTTATGGTATAACAAAAAAAAAACAATTTTTACGTTGGCGTTGTCGTATTGTTAGCATTGCGACCAATGCTTCCACATCAGAGTCCTTTTCGCTACTGACGAGTGTTGGAGAAAATGTCTACATAAAGTGGGGATACCAGCGGTTGTGTTTAGCCGCAACTGGCAGACACCAGTGGCGGTGGGTAGTGGCTAGCAGTGGCCATGTTTAGCCACAGGTGGCAACCACCGGTGGCACACACTAGTGGCTGCCAGTGGTCATGTTCAGCTACAGGTGGCAGCCACCGGTGGAATGTGGGTAAAATAAATAATTATATATTTTATAATAGCCAGGTATATGGCTTTGCATTTATCCCTACATAAAATTTAACGAACCACATAAATAAAATATCATATGACTGAATGTAGAATAAATGCGTTCGTAACTATGAGAAATAACTCCCCACAGACAGATAGATTTCATGTACAAAGCCACTATTTGGGTATTTTATGTATACTTTTTTTACAAAGCTATCGTTTATAAACACATTGACAGTCGAAATCAGAAAATATTCTAGTAAAACAAATCAATAATTACACTAATTACACCCTTATTTTGCTTAGAAACTTACTTATATTCAATATGAATCTTAACTAGCTAGCCTGAGTCCTTCTTAGAATCTGTTTTAAACTAATTACACTTCACACTTAAATAATTCTGTGGCCGGGAGGAAAAAGGTCTTATGTGAAAATTTTATACTTTTCAGGAGAGCAGTAGAAATGTATGAATTATAGAGTTTTTTAATTAAGAGGTTTTTCCTGGATATTATTTGCTTATATTTCTTCTAAAATAGGTAATGTTGCTCATTTAACAATTTTCTTGATTATTTCCAAAAATAGGCGCACTTAAGCCATTTTAAGACTAGGAACCAAACTGAGTAAAAGGGACTATTTAAACATAAGACCTTTTTAATGTCAAAATAAATGAGAAATGTAAATTATTAGGAATGCAAAATAGGTCTTAAACAATTATAGGACTGTTTACCCTAGTGCTTAAAGTATTAAAAGGAAAGGACATCAGTATGTGATAAATTAGCTAAAATACAATTTATACCTTTTTAATAGGGAAGCATGGAAAGTAAACATGTGATGGTCTGTAAGGAATGAAGTATTAAATATTCTTAAGTCCTTTATTCTGTGTGTGCTCGATTCAAAGAGTACTTTGGACATTTGGTAACGCTCTATATATCCAGTCAGGAGTCTTATTTGACTTTAGCCGTTTTACCAGATTGTAGAGAACTGTTTCCGCTTTCAGAATATATAAAAATCTCATTTTCACAAAAAATTGACTTAAGACCTTTTTCCTCCCGGCCACAGAATTACTTATTGAGCTACGTAAATACAATCCATTTTAATTAATGCAATGTAATTGCTGTAGCAAATTTACATACAAACTTTTAAATTATTTTTTAATGTTCTTAAAGAAGGGCAATCGTCAATGATCGCTGCAGCAAACCCTCATTCAACTTCAGGGATCGAAAGGATTAAATTTCTACTTTCTTAACTTTTTAAGCCATAAACTTTAATATTTATAATATATAGGCTATATTAGGCTCTTATTATTATATTAACTCCTGCTGGTTTCATTAATATCAGTGAAATAGTTTTTGAGTTACTAAAATTTTTCAAACAAATTTCAACCCTTTCAAAAAAAGTATTGGCATACACTTCACAAAATATAAGTCGCAGGCCTAAAAAAATTGTACAGCATTTTTGACATACACATTTAATTTTTATGGTCTATGTATAGCATATTTTATTTTTAGTTTTGGAAGTATTTAGTTTATTCAAGAAAGTCTCCTTTGGTTAGTTAATCAGTACATGATGTACAGAATTTCAACTTCTTAGCATGAAATATGTTGGAGGCTATAGCATTTCAATGTGAGTAAATACAGTAAAGGTAAAATAGTAAAAAGATGACTTCAAATTGTCGATTTTCCGTGGAAAAAAAAAACTTGTTTTTAACTGTGAAATATAACTAAAGCATGAATTTTTGAAGACGATTATGTTGGTAATATCTGGCCACAATATAAATGAAATGTCACTGTCCTTTTTTGCAAAAAATAATAAAATGGGTTCTTTCCCTGAAAAATTATCAAATTTTACCCATCTCCTTCCATGGAAAGGAAAATATAAGTACACCTTTCTTTGTTTCATACATTTAATTTTAAAATCATGATCGTTCCTACAGTAATAAGTGATTTTAAAAATTATACAGAATATTACAATTTAAAAAATGTGATCGTGGGAAAAAATAGTATGCAGTACATGAGTTAAGTTTATAGCGAAATCTATGAAATAGAAAGAAATCGAATTACTCTTGCATGTTCTAACTTTTCTCTAATTTGTTATAATGCACTTACAACCCTCGTAAAATAATATAGGCTACTACATCTACTGTTACTTAATTACAAATGGCTTTTAAGGAACACGCCCTCACATAAGCCCGCCATCGGTCCCTATCCTGTGCAAGATTAATCCACTCCCTATCATCAAATCCCACCACCCTCAAGTCCATTTTAATATTATCCTCCCATCTATGTTTCAGCCTCCCTAAAGATTTTTTTTTTTCCTCCGGCCTCCCCACTAACACTCATATGCATTTCTGGATTCGCCCATATGTAATACATATCTTGCCCATCTCAAACATCTGGATTTAATGTTCTTAATTTTGTCAGGTGAAGAATACAATGCGTACAGTTCTGCGTTGTGTAACTTTCTCCATTTTTCTGTAACTTCATCCCTCTTAGCTCCAAATATTTTCCTAAGAACTTTATTCTCAAACACCCTTAATCTCTGATCCTCTCTCAAAGTGAGAGTCCAAGTTTCACAACCATACAGAACAACCGATAATATAACTGTTTTATGAATTCTAATTTTCAGATTTTTTGACAGTAGACTAGATGACAAAAGCTTCTCAACTGAATAATAACAGGCATTTCCCATTTTTATTCTACGTTTAATTTCCTCCCGAGTGTAATTTATATTTGTTACTGTTGCTCCGAGATATTCGAATTTTTCCACCTCTTCGAAGGATAAATTTCCAATTTTTATATTTCCATTTCCTACAATATTCTGGACACGAGACATAATCATAGTCTTTGTCTTTTCGGGTTTTACTTCCAAACCTGTCGCTTTACTCCAAGTAAAATTTCCGTGTTTTCCCTAATCGTTTGTGAATTTTCCCCTAACATATTCACGTCATCCGCATAGACAAGAAGCTGATGTAATCCGTTCATTTTCAAACCCTGTCTGTTATTCTAAACTTTCCTAATTGCACATTCTACAGCGAAGTTAAAAAGTAAAGGTGATAGTGCATCTCCATTCTTTAGCCCGCAGTGAATTGGAAAAGCATCAGACAGAAACTGGCCTATAAGAGCTCTGCTATAAATTTCACTGAGACATATTTTAATTAATCGAACTAGTTTCTTTGGAACACCAATAAGAATATTACATAAAACTTCTCTCTTAACCGACTCATATGCCTTTTTGAAATCTATAAATAACTGATGTACTGTATCCTTATACTCCCATTTTTTCTCCAATATCTGTCGATTACAAAAAATCTGATCAATAGTCGATCTATTACGCCTAAAACCGCACTTATGATCCCAAATAATTTAATCTAACTACGGAGTTAATCTTCTCAGAATAATATTGGACAAAATTTTGTACGACGTCAACAAAATGATATTCCTAGAAAGTTACCACAGTTAGTCTTATTCCCCTTTCTTAAAAATAGGTAAAATTATGGACTCCTCCCATTGTTCTGGTACAAGTTCCTTTTCCGAGATAGCAAGTACAAGTTTATAAATTTCGCTAGATAATGCGCTTCCACCTCTTGTATTAATTCTGTTGGAATTTGATCGATACCTGGAGACTTGTACTTTTTCAGATTTTCTAGGAATAATAATAATAATAATAATAATAATAATAATAATAATAATAATAATAATATTTATTTTTACACTTTCTGGTTACCGTATTGGAAATAGTAAAAACGTGTATACGAATAGGCCTATATCTTAATCTTCTTTTCCAGCATTATAACATTTTCAGCTTATAATCATAAAGTAAAACCTTGAAAGTAAAATTGTTTTCCCAGCTGTATTAATGCGTTTCCAAAGTCCTTCTCCAAGGAAAAAAACCATCGCGGTAATTACACACAGAATCATTTGTCACTGCGTAATTTTTCCAGTAATATACCGGGAGATGTAGACGCATAAATATTTCAAGTAGATTACAATTATTTTGAGACGAGGGGGATGAGGCAGCGCTGGTGCTTTAGCGCGTACAATCTGGAGAGCTTATCCGTCATCTCTCGCTCCCTCTCTCTCTAGCTCGCTCCCATGTCATCCATCCGTCACGTCTGCCCTTCGTCTCCTCCACATTGCGGTACCTTCACTTCATGCAAGGTAATTGATGTCTCCACACAATTAACCCTAGAGCCACACTACCAGACCCTCCGTACCCGCGAATTATTCCTTCCACTCAAAAGCGACTTAAACGCACAGACAAAAGGCTCACTTTCTCATTCTAAAAGTCAGTATGTCTACTGTCCGCCATTATATCCGTCGCTCTGTCAGTCCGTCCGTCCGTCTGTGCACAGTAATTTTTTCAGAGCTCATGGACTGAGTTGTCTTTTCGATCAATTTATCTGCAATGGTAAACATGAAATATAACAATTTAAGTGGGCATTATTGAATCTTGTCTATGCGGAAGACGTGAATATGTTAGGAGAAAATCCACAAACGATTAGGGAAAACATGGGAATTTTACTTGAAGCAAGTAAAGAGATAGGTTTGGAAGTAAATCCCGAAAAGACTAAGGCCTATGATTATGTCTCGTGACGAGAATTATGTACGAAATGGAAATATAAAAATTGGAAAGTAACAGTAACGAATATATATATATATGTTACTCGGGAGGAAATTAAACACAGAATAAATATGGGAAATGCCTGTTATTATTCGGTTCAGAAGCTTTTATCATCCAGTCTGCTGTCAAAAAATCTGAAAGTTAGAATTTATAAAACAGTTATATTACCGGTTGTTCTTTATGGTTGTGAAACTTGGACTCTCACTTTGAGAGAGGAACATAGGTTAAGGGAAATATTCGGGGCTAAGAGGGATAAAGTTACAGGAGAATGGAGAAAGTTACACAACACAGACCTGCACACATTATATTCTTCACCTGACATAATTAGGAACATTAAATCCAGATGTTTGAGATGGGCAGGGCATGCAGTACGTATCGGCGAATCCAGAAATGCATATAGAGTGTTAGTTGGGAGGCCGGAGGAAAAAAGACTTTTAGGGAGGCCAAGACGTAGATGGGAAGATAATATTAAAATGAATTTGTGGGTGGTGGGATATGATGATAGAGAATGGATGAATCTTGCTCAGGAGAGGGACCAATGGCGGGCTTATGTGAGGGAGGCAATGAACCTCCGGGTTCCTTAAAAGCCAGTAAGTATAGATCGAATAAATGACGCTATAGATAAATTGAACAAAGGCATTGACTCGATTGTGACATGGACAAAGAAATTCCATCTTAATATCAATCCTGGAAAGACACAAGCAATAATATTAGGACACAAACGGCAAACCGACGCTGTAAAGCACCTCGACATTTCCCCCGTTAAAGTAAGTACAGTGCATATCCCTTTCAGTTCTTCGGTAAAAAATCTTGGCATTCACATGGATAATAATCTCAACTGGGACATGCAAATCACAGAAACCTGCAGAAAAGTATATTCTATTATTCATGTGCTAAAAAGGATAAATGTTCATCTTCCCTCTTGCTTAAAAAAGTCCCTTGTGCAGACCCTTGTATTTCCCCATTTTGACTATGCTGACATTTTACTGACTGACCTTTCCAGCGACAACAAAATGAAACTTCAACGTGCTCATAATTTGTGTGTACGTTTTGTAAGCAATGTTTGTAAATATGATCATATTACCCCATCCCTGGAAGCAATAGGTTGGCTTAAACTAGATAAGAAAAGAAATTTACATTCACTTCTCTTTCTCTTCGAAATCTTGAACTCTTCTATTCCTTCGTACCTGTCGTCTCGCTTCACTTACCTTTCTTCCCACCACAATCTGAACACACGCTCTCGCCATGAAACAATACTAACAATACCATCCCATCGCACCTCCTCATACTCATCCTCTTTCACAATAGCCCTGCCAAGACTCTGGAATTCGTTACCTGCTAGCATCAGGTACTGTCGAAATAAAATTCAATTCAAACGCAAACTTACTAGGCACTTGGTCAGTAATTGAGACTCGTTCAGACATGGTTTCTTGTAAATAGTTCTTTTAATCTACCACAAAATATCTCAATATCCGGTAATTTCATCACTATAGAATTTTGTTATTGTAGGTTTAATTTGTAATTTAGTAAATACAAAAATATTCTTTGTTCTTAACTTCTATGATAAAATGTCTAGCTTTCATTAATCAGGTATTCTTGTCGTACTTTAATTTTTATTGTAATTGTAATTGTAAATTTAATATTAATTGTAATCTTATTGTTCATGTTATAGTTGTAATCCCCTGGTAGAGGGGCAGAGAAGGCCTGACGGCCTTATCTCTACCAGGTTAAATAAATAAATCTAATCTAATCTAATCTAATCTATATATAGTCAACTCCGGTTATAGTGAACCACTGGGGACCAGCATATTCCGTTTGCTATATCCGAGGTTCACTAAAACCGAAGTGTCTATTTTTAAACTACTGACGTTGCTATACATACAGTATTAATGACCCTTTGGGTCAGACCACGTTCAATATCGGTACTAATGTTGTCTTTACTTCCAACTTAAGTACTTTATGCTCTGACATCCTGATGTTCACAGTTAGAAACCTGAATCTAATCTGGTCATGTAGGTAGTAGACACTCACCGATTTCGCACCGCTTCCCACTAGAGGTACGCCTACTGTGTACTTGGCCTTGGAATTTCCCAGGGTTCACTTTTACAAAGATGCGGGAGGAAGGGTTGATGATCATTATATTCTAATCATTCCTGTATTTACCCTTTGGTCATCACTCTACTCCCTTTTACAAAAGAAAACACTGTCTCTACCTATTCGTCTAATAACCTCTTTTAAAGAAGTCAGAACTAATCCTTCCTTTATCCCTCACTGCGTACACCGTTCTCTTTAACATGTTTCAAGCTGTTCAGGAAGTTGAACAAATTCTTTGTCTTTCAATCCACTTAAGGAAGGTTTGAGATTTTGTTCTGAACATATTCCTGGAAGTTTATAGGAGAAATGGTTTCCTAAATTACATTTTGGCCATTTTAAAATTACATTCTCTTGGGGAAGTTCTAGTTTTATTATCACTATAACCGAAGCGAGGGTTCACTATAAACGGAAATATTAATGTACTTTTTAATGTATGCGGATCGGGACCAAAGATTTAGGTTCACTATAGCCGAATGTTCACTATAACCGAGTTCACTATATCCAGAGTTGACTGTATATTTTATATATATATATATATATATATATATATATATATATATATATATATATATAATCTTAACAATAGAATTGGGTATACACCCGGAGGCAGTGATATACAATAATATTACAGTAATAACATTACAATAATTACAGCAATAAATTAACATAGTAATAACATAAATAAAATTAACGTAAATTTAAATCTAACTATAAACAAAAAATTGCAATAAACCTAGGACTATAAATAAAGACTATGCTTTTTTTGCTTGGTTATCTAGCAACGCTGTATCAACTACGAGGTTATTTACCGTCGATGAGATTGGTGATAGCGAGATACTTGGCGAGATGAGGCGGAGGATTCGCCATAGATTACCTGACATTATCCTTACGGTTGGGAAATACTTATGTGCAAATGATTTCCGTCCAATTAGTATCCTACCTGCTCAATCAAAAGCTCTGGAACGTATTGTTCACAAACAATTAATGAACTATCTAACCGAACATGCCTTACTGGACGAATGCCAATCCGGGTTCAGAAATGGACATAGTACGACTACAGCACTACTAAAAGTGAATGAGGATATACGTGAAGCCACGGATGAACGAAAATTAACATTACTGACATTACTTGACTTCAGTAAGGCATTTGATACAGTTGACACGGACCTTCTATTATGTAAATTAAGACTTCTGAATCTTTCTGAAAGTTCTCTTACTTGGTTTGAATCCTACCTTCGCGAACGTCAACAATGTGTCATTGCATGCGATTATTCTTCAAAATGGTGTGTCGTGAAATCTGGAATTCAACAAGGATCAGTTCTTGGACCTTTACTCTTCATGATCTATAGGCCTATTAATGACGTGACTAATATGATAAAACACTGCAGATACCATATGTATGCTGACGATTTGCAAATTTATTTGCATTTCCACCCTGACGAGACTAATGGCGCAGTAAACAAAATAAACGAAGACTTGAATTCGATTTCACTGTGGACACACAAATTTGGATTAAGGTTAAATCCAGAGAAATCGCAAGCAATCTTAATGGGACATAATCGTCTACGAAGCACTATTGATAGTAGTACTATACCACATATAATATTAAATGGGATTATTGTTAAATACAGTGAAACAGTTTAAAATCTTGGCATTTTTATGGATAGCGATCTAAATTGGAACACTCAAGTAACACACATTTGCAAAAAAATATTTTCTCAACTTCACTCCTTGTTCCATATGAAAGAATTTCTACCACTTAGTCTAAAAAAGAATCTTATTCAGACGCTTGTAATGCCCCATTTTGATTATTGCGATTCCTTGCTAACTAATGTAAGTTCACTCTTAGCTGAGAGACTACAGCGTGTTCATAATGTGTGCATACGATTCATCTGCAATACTCGTAAATTTGACCGTATTACACCTTCCCTCCAGTTGCTTTCATGGGTGCGTCTGAAGGAACGAAGAACAATACATTCACTGTCTCTTCTGTTTAGAATCATGCATACTTCTACTCCGAATTATCTGTTATCGCGCTTTCAATTTCTTAAAACTCTTCGAAACCGACATCAAGCACTTCTTCCTATCCCTCATCATAGAACGTCTTTATACTCATCTTCCTATACTGTAGAAATACCTCGCCTCTGGAATTCGTTACCTAATGACGTCAGGGACAGCCGGACTTTATCACAATTCAAAATTAAATTGGAAAATTTTGTCTTAGTTAATGTTTTTAGGTATTGCTAGAAGTATTGATTTGTGTTTTTTTTTCTTTCTTTTTCTTTTTTAATCCAGATTAAAATTGTAAGTTTCTTGTTTATGTTACTTAATTAGTTAGGATACAATTAATTATGATACTTAATCACTCATTTAAAGTTTGTGTGACTGCAACCTGTGTATATTTTGTGTGGCTTTACTTTGTTTATAGTGTTTTTTCTCTCTCTCTTTATTTTTTGTGTAGCTTTATTTTGTAAATAGTGTATTTTTTTCTCTGTTTATTTCTATTATTGTATTTGTATTCCTCGTGTTGTGGAAGAGAAGGCCTGATGGCCTTAACTACACTAGAATAAATAAATAAATACTTAGGAAAAAAAACAACCAGGTAATCAGCCCAAGCGGGAATCGGACCCACTCCCAAGCGCAACCGCGGATCCGCAGGCAAGCGCCTTAACCGACCGAGCTACGCCGGTGGCAAGACTAATTTTATGCTATAATAACGCCTACTATAAGCAAAAGTATATCTAACTTACAGCATTTCTATTAAACCCAACTATTGTCAACTTAAGTGATTAATTACATACGAACTTAATTACACGACACAACTTAGAAATTACACTGCACCTACAATTAAATTCTGAGACTAATCTTTTCAACTTTTCGTTAAATGTATTGATTTTAAGAGGACAGGAAGAATAATTGTTTGTATGCATCTGGTCTGACTAGTGTAATATCTAGCTAGTCGGCGATGTATGCAATGGAGGGGGAGAGAAATTGACCACTCTACTCCATTATCTCCCGGCCTAGTTGCCTCATAAGTGGTACCTTCTTGGTGTTGCTTGCGTTAGTTATGAACTTTTAAATCGAAATTTAGCTCGATCAGTGTTTACTATGAACTGTGTGTTATACATGAACATACTGCCGATGGTAATACATAATGGTGAAGGAAGTTTGAGACAGAATGTTTACATTCGATGTACCGTTCGGGATATTGAGAACTGAAGCGTCACAGAGATCCCAACTCTATGATATATGATGGAAGAACATTACGTAACCTACTTAGATGCAAATTCTTTTTAAGTTAATTATAAACCTTCTAGTTTATATTAGAAGTTTTTTTATATTTAAGTTTTCCTTTCCAGTAGCTATCTGTAAGTTACTTTTAAAAGGATTGTGGAACTAATGCATTAAGAAAATTAGGCAAGGTGAAGAAAAGATTAGAAAGAGGAGTGACGTCATGTCAGGAAGAAATATCATGGCGGGAAAAATGGAATCTGCGAACATCGTTATCAAACTAGAAACCGAAAGGTATAACTTCATTGTTCTATATACACTTTTAACAGTCATATAGGCCTAATCACTGATTAACTTTGTAACTTATTTACTGCTTTACTGTGTTAATATGAAGAATTTTACCTGGCTGACTAGTTTCGAAGTGGTATTCTTCATTGTCCGAAGCCTAGTGAAGATATCGCGCTATCTTCTGGTTTCCTGTTGCGGTGAGGTGTGTTCAAGATTGTGTATATATGTGTATGTATTTATTTACACTGCAAATGAGTAGGGCCTATATACCCGGTGGCAGTGGTTACTAATAAATCGTATTCTATAATGATAATTAATAATATACACAACTAATAAAATACAATTAGTAATACTGCTAATAATAATTAACACTAATAATAATAATAATAATAATAATAATAATAATAATAATAATAATGAGAATCCTAAAGTAAATAAAGTACGATCACTTAAAATAAAATTTAAAGTAAATCTAATTTGTATCTTAACCCTAAGTTCGAACTAAAACCCACGAGTATGATATGTTCATATCTGCACGAGTATCTTTCAGCACTACACTTACTTCGCTGTCAACTCACTGCACTGGAATTACGAGACATTTTACTGATTCTATCCTGATTTCACTAACACTTCAAAAACCTTTCACTGTTCAAATACTTTGCACTGCCACTATAAACTATAAAGCTTCACTGACATAAACACGCTTCACTTACACAACACACCTCTTCACTGATGAAACACTTCAAATAACAAAATATAAATTACACTCTTTAAGGGTGTTGGAAAGGGTGTTAACAAAGTTACTCAGTAAGCAAACAATTTATAATCGCTTATAAAATAGTTCCCAATTGAAGAGGATATTAAAAGAGAATAAGATTTTGATGTGATGGAACAATTAATTAAGAAATGAACTTTGCCTCCAAGAAATGCCTGAAACTTTATCTTCAGTTAAATCCTTGACCTCGTTGACCAGAAGAATTGAAGCTCACCGACTGAACTGTTACTGAGACAATACAAGTTGCAAAGTGAATATTATTTCAATCCTACCAGAATTGTACAAAATGTTCCGCTAATTTTCCTTTCAATACACAGTTCTAAAATTTGCATACACTGCAGCTCGACCAAATTTCTAAGCCTCAAATGAACACGCTGTATTTCTAACGTATGGTAGGCTTTCAAAGGGCTTGTGTTTATACTTGAATCACTTTTTATATTGACTGTACAAGTTCGCCTGTGGTATAAGGCTGGAAGCTATTATAAAAGTGAGAGGCACACCTGACACTTCATTTTGAAATTGGAGCGCACCTCCCCAGCTGCACATTAATCCACCAATATCTCAACACAACAACGGTACAAAGGACAGAAATAAAAAAGTGTACTTACTTTTATAAAAGAGAGAAATGTGTGTATGTCATCTTACATACCTAGGCTACGCAAATAGTAAGGTGACTGCAATTTACTTTGAAGAACTTCATTCGGATTAGAGGAAATTACAAATTTGAAAGAGTCATAACTCTTATACTCCTGTATTTAAATAATTATCTTTCTCAATAGTCTAGTTGCGTACTTCACTCTTAACTAATATTCACAGTCCAAACACAAATATGAACGAGAATTTGGGTGAAATAAACACTGTTGCTTGTATTAATATAGAGCCACTCAAAGTATAGTAATATAAAAATTTACACTGTTTACCAATAAACTGGAATCCGCGGGAAAGAAATTAAATTTTATTATTATTATTATTATTATTATTATTATTATTATTATTATTATTATTATTATTATTATTATTATTATCATTATCATTATTATTATTATTATTATTATTATTATTATTATTATTATTATTATACTTACTTACTGGCTTTTAAGGAATCCGGAGGTTCCTTGCCGCCCTCACATAAGCCCGCCATTGATCCCTATCCTGAGCAAGATTGGATTAATCTATCATCATATCCCACCTCCCTCAAATCCATTTTAATATTTTCCCATCTACGTCTCGTCCTCCCTCCGATCTCCGACCTCCCAACTAACAATCTATATGCATTTCTGGATTCGCCCATATGTGCTACATGCCCTGCCCATCTCAAACGTCTGGATTTAATTTTCCTAATTATTATTATTATTATTATTATTATTATTATTATTATTATACTTACTGGCTTTTAAGGAACCCGGAGGTTCATTGCCGCCCTCACATAAGCCCGCCATTGATCCCTATCCTGAGCAAGATTGGATTAATCTATCATTATATCCCACCTTCCTCAAATCCATTTTAATATTTTCCCATCTACGTCTCGGCCTCCCCAAAGGTTTTTTTTCCCTCCGGCCTCCCAACTAACAATCTATATGCATTTCTGGATTCGCCCATACGTGCTACATGCCCTGCCCATCACAAACATCTGGATTTAATTTTCCTAATTATTATTATTATTATTATTATTATTATTATTATTATTATTATTCATTTGCGGATAGAACAGACGGCCTCCAGATTTGGATGCTATAGTCCCGTCGCTCTAATTTCCGGCAGCCAATCACGTTGCAGGTCGGCTACATTTAAACGTGCGTGTTGTGATTCGCTGATGAAGACGTTACGCATTTCCTAAGGCTGGATAAATACTTAATATAATCGCCCGCCATTTTGGCTCTTTCGTTGGCGTTCGCAGAAAGCACACGAGGACGTTATTTGCCCCTCAATTATTTGCTGAATTACAGTGTGTTTGATTTATTAACATAGGAGCTACGACTTGATAATGTTTAACGGTGTGACAAATAGATCCCTCGTCTGGTAGCTCGGCAACGAAAGAACAAAAATGGCGAAAGATACTACCTACCTAGACGTTATAGAGCCTTCACTTCCCAAGACGTAAGCAAAGAGGAGGAGTCACGCCGGGAATAACAGCGTCGCGACTATAGCTGCTAGTATTGAATAAGCCATAGACGGTCAGACGGGTAGAAATCGGACATGTCCTGGACTAGGCGGGCTAATTTCCTAGTACAGTGGTTCTTAACCCGGGGTTCATGGACTAAACAGCAGTAGCGTAAGTTATCTAAAATTTGTTTTTCGCTTTTTTACATCTTTGTAGAGAGAGAATACATAATTTTCACCAGATTTTAAAAGAGGCCCCTTAAATCAGAAAAAGGTTAAGTACCACTACCCTAGTGGGATTGACAAGATTATTTTATCACTTTATTTCAATATTCTTCAAATTAGAGGGTTGTATTTGCAATATATTTGCATCATCAACACAAGAAAACGTTTTGCTTTATACATTTTTTTCTTTTATAATTTTTGACAATATATTTCATTACCTATTTTATTTCCATTTGTCTTTTCAAATTATAGAGTTCTTTTACATATATTTACATTATGTACACAACGAAATATCATTACGATTTTACTTTATGTATTTTCCTGTATGTATTTTTTCTGTGTTTTGCAATACGCAAGGGTATGTCTGGCAGAATACTGTACTTTCCTAAAACAATTTACGTCATTGACGACGGGTTACATTAAATTTTCTGCTACTTGCATATGCTCATCTCCAACAGTATCATTTTGTGTTTGAGCATGCGTGGTGTTGTAATGTGGCTGAACGTTATATTTTTTCCCTATAACAGAGTGTCCACATACCGTTTTGCACGTTTGAACAAGAAAAGTCACTTTAAATGACATGTAGTGCCGATACGTGTTCTATTCTCTTTGTAAATAGCTCTCTTATTGTAGCATAAAATACTTCAATCTTCAATAATATAAAACTATTTTACGTTTAATTTGTACTTCAGTAATAACTAATTCTTTCTTTCTTCTTAACTTCTATACTGAATTTTCCAGTAACCCCAACATAAGTCTCGGAATGGGATTTAGTAAACAGCAAAGGAATAAGGCTATGAGTTTTGGTAGGTACTTGGAATGTCAACTTTCTCCAGTCTCCTGCAACTTCATCTTTCTTAGCCCCAAACATTTTCCTAAGCACCTTATTCTCGAGCACCCTTAACTTTTGTTCCTCTCTCAAAGTGTGAGTCCAAGTTTCACAGCCATACAGAACAACCGGTAATATAACTGTTTTATAAATTTTAACTTTAATTTTTTTTTAAACAGACTAGATGACAAAAGCTTCTCAACCGAATAAAAACAGGCATTTCCCATATTTATTCAGCGTTTAATTTCCTCCCAAGTGTCATTTATATTTGTTACTGTAGCTCCAAGATATTTGAATTTTTCCGTCTCTTCAAAGGATAAATTTACTACATTCATATTTCCATTTCGTACTACAGTCTGATCTGTTTGGTTATGGATAATATTAATTTATTATATTAAAGCTTTTATGATAGTAGGAAAAATTTCTTGCTGGTTATATTATGATTAAAAATGGGAGTTTCCATATATGACAATCAACAATGCATAATCTGAAAGGACAAATGAAAATCGTAATGATTAAAATGGCTACTACAAATCAATAGCGGGCACAATGTGTTCTTTGGTATGCTAAATTTGAGAGTGTTAAAAGAGTTCAAAGGGAATTTCGACGTGAATATGGTGTGCGGAATATAAATAAATACGATTCCATAATGATGTGGTGTCGAAAATTTGTAGAAACAGGTTCTGTGTTAAAAAATATGCAGGAGATCGTAGGCGAAACCCAGTACGAGAAGCTGCTATCTCTTGGCTTGGTCCCCAACACCCTAGATCTAACCCTTCCTGACTTCTTCGTGTGTGGTTTTGTTAAAGGCATTATCTAATCACAGAAATCCAGAAACACTGATGATCTGAGGGTAAAAATTACTCCCTCTTATGTTACAACGGACATGGTCTGAATTGCATCACCGTTATGAGTTGTGCAGGGTGCGCAATGGGGGTCATGTTGAGCTCCGAGGAGTCTCCCATCTTTCAGTGTTGTATGCACAAAGTTTCAACAAATAAAGTTCAGTAGTAAATGTTTTACTGTGTGTTTATTTTATCCATGCCCAAACGGATCACCCTGTATGTTCTGATCACGAGATATAACATGCTTTGTCTTTTCGGGGTTTACTTCCAAACCTATCTAATTACTTGCTTCAAGTAAAACTGTCTAATTAAAAGACAATTAATATTTGAGGAGAAAAATTCACTCCGGCACCGGGTATTGAACCCGGGTCTTTGGTTCTACGTACCAAGCGTTTTGACCACTGAACTACCCCGAATTCAATCCACAGCATCGGATCGAACCTTCCTCCTTCAATGTATGACTTGAGGCTTTCCCGGCGTTTGATGTAGAATAACTCTTCTCGGGTTCTCCGAGAAGAGTTATTCTTCCTCCTTCAATGTTTCCCTTTTGGCCTGATTCTAAGCTAGGCATATATGTTGATGTTTTATGTCCAAGTCAACTGCCGTTATGCAAGGGGGCGCATTCAGCTGAGTGACTTATTTGTATGTATGTATTTATTCACACTGCAGTGGGTATATACCCGGTGGCAGTGGTAACTAATTACACTCAATAATGGCAATAATAAACTTGTTAATTAAAAATACAATTAATAATAATACTAATAATTAATAATAATAATAATGACAACAACAGGGAATATACTAAATTAAATGAAACGATCACTTAAAATAACATTTGAAATAAATCTAATTTGTATCTTAAAACTAAGATCGAACTAAAACCCACGAGTATGATATGTTCATATCTGAACAAGTACCTTTCAAATTACTCTCATTTCGCTGTCAACTCACTCACTGCAATGGAACTACGACACATTTCACTGATTCTATCCTGATTTCACTAACACTTCGAAAACATTTCACTGTTCAAATACTATGCACTGCCACTATAAACTATAAAGCTTCACTGACAGGAACACGTTTCACTTACACAGCACACTTCACTGACACGACATACGTCTTCACTGATACAACACGCTTCACTGACACAACATAATTCTTCACTGATACAACACTTCAATAACAACATATCATTTACACCCTTTAAATACTGTGTATAATTACCGTCTATTAGTAAGGTCCTTAAGCCTATTTTTAAATACTTTTTGGTTGTTAGTAAAGTCTTTAGTAAGTCTGCAGGTAAAGCATTCCAGTCCCTGATAGTACGATTGAGAAAAGAAAACTTTCCAGTGTCCGTCCTCTGCCTTCTTTCCCTCAATTTATATGAGTGGTCGTTCCTTGAAGAGTAATTTGGCGGGATTTAGCCGGAATTCCGCAGTTAAGTGCCAAATAAGTCACTCAGCTGAGTGCGCCCCTTGCATAACGGCAGTTGACGTCCACATAAAATGTCAACATATATGCCTAGCTTGGAGTCAGGCCAAAAGGGAAACATTGAAGGAGGAAGGTTCGATCCGGTGCTGTGAATTGAATTTGGCGTAGTTCAGTAGTCAAAGCGCTTGGTACGTAGAACCAAGGACCCGGGTTCGATCCCCGGCACCGGAGCGAATTTTTCTCCTCAAATATTATCAATTAATTACAGAAATTATTCTGTAGGACAAATTAATAAATCTTTAATAAGTCTAATTAAAAGTTGTGTATTAACAAAATATCGGAAAAGTATCGAGCTCATAATCAGGGGTATCGATACCTCTTGAGTATCGAATCATCCTGAGTATCGGGAACCCGTCTCTTTTTAAAATACTGCGTTATTTAACAATATCACGAACAAGTTTCTGTATATTTACTAGACTAGAGGGAGGAGGCCCAGCGGTGGCTGTATTATCAAAGCTATTTTGAGTGGCGGTTTGACGGGGATGTGTGCGGCATGTTGCAGGACTACAACGACGAGATCCGCCAGGAGCAGATGTGGGAGATGCAGATCCTGAACACGCAGCGGGGCGGCGGCAAGGCCGAGCTAGGTGTGGGGCTCCCTGTGGGAGACAGTACCGCCAGCTCCAGCAGCACGGGCAGCATGTCCCCCTGCACACCGCCACCGTCGGGCACAGCGGAATCGCCGCCCCCGCCCACCGCCAGCCACGGACTCGTGCTGGCCCAGCAACACCCTGCTCTCAGGGGACTCGAACCCAGGGCATCCATTGCGGCTGCCACAGCCACCTCAGCCGGTAAGTGAATCCTCAATTCCATTTTAAAATAATTACTATATTATCTACATTTTCTCAATACAAGTGTCACTATTATCGCCGCGCTCTCATGGTTAACATTCGGCAGGTGTTTGAGCGGCCTCGTGCATGACATTCGGCAGGTCTTTGAAATGTAATTTTCAAATTCAAATTTCAAATTCAAATTCAAATTTAAATTTATTTACAATGTACATTTGAAATGAACACATATAAATAGATACCCGAAATGAGCATATCGTCGGTTTCTTGGTAAAAGTGACCAAGTCACATTCCAAGGCTTCCAAGCATTATGAAAATTTAAGACAATTTTATATTAAAAACTAATAATATAGCACATTTAATTTCAAAATAACTTATTACTAACATCTAAAGAGGTACAGTTATCTTTGGATGGATCATTAAACCTTTAAATGACTTTTCCAAACAATTTTGCATTTTGGACTTGGTCACTTTTACCAAGAAACCGACGATATGCTCCTGTTCGGGTACAGTCCAGCAGTCTACATAAATTTTACAGAGATCATATAATAATGCTGATGATAGAAATAATAATGACAATAGTAATAATAATAATAATAATAATAATAATAATAATAATAATAATAATAATAGAATAATCGTGACGGAGATGATACAAAGATAGTAATACAAAATAATTCATTAATAATAATAATAATAATAATAATAATAATAATAATAATAATATTAGTGATAAAACAAAAATATTTACAATAATAAAATAAATACTAAGACGGATAAAATAAAATATAAAACCACTAGCGAGAGTTAACACAACTTAAATAAGCATATAATAACCGGAAAAAAATGAACTCGAAAATCAACAGAAAAGTTCGTTGTATCGCAGACGACAGCAACCGCCGTATTGACATTGTGTTGTGCATTAATGGTAGTAGTGGGGAGCTGAAAGTCTACGTAACTGCCGTTCTCTTCGAATCTTCTCGTACAATCATGGGAAGTTAATGCTCCAAAAACAAAATGTCTACGAGTCAAACTGTTCATTATTACCAGGATAAATACAAATAATACTGAAATATATTAATCGAGTATCAGTTATAGATCTCTCCTTTTGTGCAAGAGGTATCATATCAAAATATTTTATGAATGGCGGGGAAAATATAAATTTCAATAACTCTCTAGTGAGAGAGATAGTGACAAGTACAATCAAGTGTATCTGTGGCGATGCTAAGAAATAATTTATTGGAGATATACACTGTTATTAATTAAGAAAATGATTAATTTATATTTATTACAATGTTTTATCTTATAGGTTACATGCATCAGATAAATACAATAAAAATTAGTACCATATAATGCTAGTAACACTTAAAAAAATAATAATAACATTTATCAAATATCATACAAACATTTTCACTTTATTTTTAAACTTAAGAATGTGTAAATTGCTTAGGTCTGGATTATTTTTCAATACTGAATTGTATAGTCTTGGTCCATAATTCCTACTGTGTCTTAATCCAGCTGTAGTGTGGCATTTAGGTTCTGCCAAAAGAGTTGGGACATTTCTTCTGGTGTTATGTATATGTTTTTCAGTTATAAAATTCATTCGATTTTTTGTGAAAATAAATTAGTACTGTATGTTTATATATTTGCTCAATTTTTCCTACTTGGAATTCAGAATAAATAAATTGTGTCGGATAATCAAGTGGATTATGCAGACAAATTTTGATGATACGTTTTGCATTATTGTTTTCAATTTCTTATGTCGCCGCTCCAATCACTCGTCTCAAATTCAATATTGCAACCAATAAGCTGCTTCCATTATTAAATGACACCTACTTGTCTAATCCACGTGCACTAAAACCGAGGTTGCGATGTCTTGTGCCGAGGACGAACATTAAGGTATGTGATTAAAATTATTATTAAAGAGTTATTATTAAGAGTTAAGAATGTCAACGTACTCGTATATGAAATAATTATAATTATAATAATAGCCATTTAAAAATATAAGAAACTAGTGCTTATTCTTATGGAGGAAGTAGACGTGACAACGTGACGCTTAGAGTGAAACCTACAGAGCAACAATCGGTCGGCAAAATTATGTTTTAAAAGCATACCGCACGTTATTGTATGATGCCGACATGTTAACATGAGAGCGCGGCTATAATACTACAGTTAAATTTATGATGTTGCTAAAATTTTCTTCAAATTCAAATTTAATACACCGTGTCCGGAGTAGAGGTATCAAGAAATAAATGTTCATTTATTAACAGGAGGTTATTTTACTATTATTATTATTATTATTATTATTATTATTATTATTATTATTATTATTATTACCGTAACAAGCCACTCGGCCTAATACTTGTTAGGAAGACGACGATTATTATTATTATTATTATTATTATTATTATTATTATTATTATTATTATTATTATTATATGTTTGTCACAGGATGCAGAAACTCTTCAAGATTTTATTTTTATAACAACGCTAGATAGAAATCTATACAACAAAGCAAGGAAATTGAAGAACTATAGTCGCGACGCTGTTATTCCCGGCGTGACTCCTCCTCTTTGCTTACGTCTTAGGAAGTGAAGGCTCTATAAAGTCTAGGTAGGTAGTATCGTTCGCCATTTTTTGTTCGTTCGTTGCCGAGCTGCCATATGAGGAATCTATTTGCAACACCGTTAAACATTATCATGTCGTAGCTCCTATGATAATAAATCAAACGCACTGTAATTCAGCAAATAATTGAGCGGCAAATAACGTCCTCGTGTGCTTTCTGCAAACGCCAACGAAAGAGCCAAAATGGCTGGCGATTATATTAATAGTTATCGTGCCTTAAGAAATGAATAACGTCTTCCTCAGCGAATCACAAGACGCACACGTTTAAATGTAGCCGACCTGCAACACGATTGGCTGCCGGAAATTAGAGCGACGGGACTATAACAGTCAACATTAATCATTCTAATTGAACATAAAATGTGGACAGCACAGCAAAAAGTGAAGTGTGTGCTTTGGTTTTCTGAATTTTAAACCTGTTACGAGGGTTCGACGCCGATTTCGTCTAGAATTCAACGTGGATCTACATACAACTAAATCAATTTTGTGGAGGGCTAAAACTCTTAAAGAGACAGGATTCTTGATTCCACAAACAGGCAAACATCTCAAGAAAAAAAATAACGGAAGAAAGGGTCGATCGTATACGAACTGCATTCAACCGGAGCCCAAGGAAGTCCATTAGGGAGGCTAGTCATCAGTTACAGATTCCCAAATCAACTGTTCATGACGTTCTTCATAAACGACTCAAACTACGTGCATACAAGCTCCAGTTTCTTCACAGTATTCAGCCGAACGATAGAAGATTAAGATACAATTTTGCGACTGAAATTCTGCAAAGTTTTGACGAAAACTCTTCATATCTTGAGGAAGTGGTATTCAATGACGAAGCTGCATTTCATCTCTGCGGTAAAATTAATCGCCATAACTGCCGAATATGGGGGTCCGAGAACCCTCGTGGAACACGAAAGAACCACGGAAAAAGTTAATGTTTGGATGAGGTTAATGCACAATATAATTATTGGTCCATTCTTCTTCTTGGAGAAAACCGTGACTGGGCACAGTTATCTTGATATGCTAGAAAATTTCGCTGTGTCCCAAATTCCCCTTGGATCAACATTTCAACAAGATTGTGCTCCACTAAATTATCACCGTGATGTCATAAGTTTCCTTCATAGAAATTTTCCTAATCGTTGGATTGGAAGAGGCGAACTCAAAGCATGGCCATCAAGGTCTCCTGATTTGACTACGTTGGATTTCTTTGCCTGGGGATCATCAAGGATTTTGTGTATCAACAACATCCAATCAAAAATTTGTTACAATTGGGAAAACGCATCAGGTTAGCAATTGATCGCATAACGCCTGAAATGTTGCAAAACACTTGGAGGGCATTGGAATATCGTTTGGACATTTGCAGAGCAACAAGAGGTGCTCACATTGAGATATACTGAACTGTATGTAAAATTTGGAGAGTTTTATATAACATTAAAATAAATGTTCAATTAATTATTTTCAGGGTTCAGTCTGGTTTATCTTTTATTCCTTTATACCTCTAGCCCGGACACGGTGTATAAAGATGTTAATTTTAACTGTAAAAGATGATGAAGATTCGGTTAACTGCGATCACAACAATTACATGACGAGCTTTCGTCCACTTTCGAATTTGCTGATGGGACCGATTTTTTCGGTAATGAAGACTAATTTTGTATTCAAGTTATGATTTAATTGAACTACATTTATTACTTTTTTCTAGAGTTTTCTTCCACATAATCGCATTAATTTTGTTTTATAGTTTTAAGATTTTATCGAAATTCAGATTTAACAGAATTATGGCCAGTTTCACCAAACTTCGTTATCATTATAACGTCTCGTTAAATAATTTAATGACACGTTAGTCAGTTTTTGTGTTTCACCAAGTATCATTATTGCTAACGCATCTTTAAATTCATCGTTAATTTATTAGGACCTATTCGTCGCGTTAAAACAGTAACGAAGCGTTAAGAAGTCAAAAACATGGCGGACGTAATTATTCGATGATGAAGTTCTTTATTTAGAACTTCAACATAACGACGAACTTATATGTTGTAATAACACTCGGAATAATCATTTTGAAGATTTAAGTGATAAAGAATTCCACGAAAGCTACACATTAAGGAAATAAGTAGTAAGAATGATTCTACAAGAAACTGAATACCGGTATATTGTATAGGTTAGAATACGACAGATAGAAATCACCCCCTTAACGCCTCTTCAACAGATTCTTCTCGTTTTAAAATAACGTTGCGGGAAGTTTTGAAATAGTAATTGATGATATGAACGGGGTATCAAAAGCTGTATTGTCTAGATATGTGAATAAATTATCAGACGTACTATCAACATTACAATAGTCATTATTTCTATAGGCCTAATAAGCTTATAGCTAAATTTTATGTTGTCATAGACAACATAGATTGTGTACATGTTCCAATCGTATATCCTGGCAGTAATATAGCCAAAAGATTTTGCAATAGAAGATCCTATTTTACCTTCAATATTCAAACAATTTCATAGGCCAATGTAACGCTCCGCATAGAAAAATTGTGGCTAAACTAGCGCTGAGGTAGTTTCCTTCGTACTCTGCTTATACACCTTGGACATACGAATCTGTGACAGGTTACGTTTGATTAGTTTAGGTTTTTGTTATGCCTTGCATATACGATCAACTGCATTACCACAAAAAATCCCTTATAAGTTCAACGATTTTCACTTCTACCTCAGAACTACCTCAGCGCTAGTTTATTGAAATTGTAATAGGTTAGAATACGACAGATAGGAATCACCCACTTAACGCCTCTCCAACAGATTCTTCTCGGTTTAAGATAATGTTACGGTCTACACAGATAGCACAACATTCCAAAGGAGGATGCCTTTTAAATGAAAAGGGTGCAAAGAGATTTTCTTTTAGGAGACAATGGATACCCCTTAAAATCCAATTTAATGACACCTCTCCTGAATCCTGCCACACAAGCATGGCAAAATTGTTACAGGGTACTAATAAATCTGCATGAAATACAGTGGAAAAGTAGTATGCAATTTATGGAAGAGGCGATTTCCCGTCCTAAATTTAGGCCTATTATAACTGCTTAGAATGCTTTGTATAGAATTAATTGTGGCATCAATTTTTAAGCTGTCGACCTTTTAGTCCGCTAAATTTTCTCAGATATCCTTTAGAAGCTACAATTTAACTGCTCTACATTCCTATTATTTACATTTGGAAGCAGCTGTCTTTTTTTTTTAATTGCGGTATGACAACATACTGTATTTAGGAAGATGTTCTTAAAACTACTGTCTCTTACCCGTTTGCCTATGATTGTTTCCTCATGCCAAACAAAGTCAGCCATGGTCATATGTAACCAATGAAATTCGCGATTTCGAAGCCATGGTCGTATGAAAAACAAAACATGCAAGATACAAGTACAAAATCCCCTCGTTAGTAAACGCCTGTTAATTTTAAAGATACGAGGCTTGGTGAAACAGTCAACTTTTAAATATTCCGTTAAAATTAAACGATCCATTTGCTGACAAGTCGTTTGTGCTGATTTAAAAAAAAAGCTTGGTGAAACCGGCCATTAGAGTTTTTTTCATTCTGTCCCGGTTAAAATATAACAACAAAAGATTAATTATGTTTTGAGATTCTGTTAACGTTAGGATATAATATATGCTGCTTCAATGTAATAAGATTAATTTTGTGCTATTTTAAAATTCTGTCTAAATCCAGATTTAATATAAAAATATTTATTTCGCTATATTATTTGAAGTTTCTATCACAGTTCAGATTTTTATTCCCAATGCCAACAGGTTGTTTTCAGACTTTATTTGTATTCTCTCCTAAGATTTAACATAATAAAATTTATTTTATTTTATTCTTTTACCCCTGCGTTACTCAGGTTATAAATATTCTCACCATTGCTCAGGTGGGGTTTCACAAACCCCATTTTAAATAATTGATATATTTTTCCGCAAGTTTCAAAAATTAGATAAACGCAATTAAATATACTATTCTTAATTCACTTAAACAATTTCTTAAGTGAACTCTTCTAGATGTGATTGAAAAGTATACAGATGCACAGAGTACACACTAGCTCCATCTCTTAGATTTTCGTTGAAATATACGCACCGGGGTTTACCATACCCTACCTGAGTAATGCAGGGCTAACATTCTGTTCAAGTTCATCTTGAACATAATAAGATTAATTTTGTTAATATTTCTGTTCAAGTTCAGATTCAACAGAATCGCATTAATTTTCTTTTTAAGATATTTTTAAAATAGAAATTTAACATAATTACATTCATTTTGCTTTCATGATTTTGCTCAAGTTCATATTTAACACAGATTAATTTTAACGTTAAATATTAAATTTCTGTGAATTCCAAAATGCTGTAATAATTAATTTAATTTTGTACGTAACATTTTGTTCAAGTTCAGATTTAACAAAGTTAGATTTATTTTATCGTTAAGCTTTCGTCCTAGTTCCATTATACAGCAATCAGACTCATTTATGATTAAACTTTCGTCAGAAGACTATAATATAGAACAGTCAGATCCTTTTATCGTTATATAGCACTTAGTTTCATTTATAGTTAAACTTTCGTCTGTGTTGTAAAATTACACAAACTGATTAATTTAGTCGGTGACATTTTACTACAAATGAGATAAAGGGCAATACGATTAATTATGTTGGTAAGATTTTGTCCAACTTCAGGCTTAACACAATCAGATTAATTCAATCGTCAAACTTTCGTCCATTATAATGCAATCAGATATATTTTACTGCTAAATTTTCGTCCAAGTTCCTTCATACTGCACCTATTTTATATATTACATGTAAATGACAATTCAATTCCGATAGCGCTTTTAAACATAATCGTTACTATGTTAAGGATATTCTGGACTTCGGAAAACATCACACAGCAATAAACACAGTTTCCATGGCGCACCGTAATTAATTCAGTCAATGCCTTGTCGCGACACTTGTGTTTCAATACTCAGATTAATTTAATAGGAATATAGTTCAATTTATCATCAAATTTAGTAGGCCTGCTTAGAAATAAATCTAAGAGATATGGCACATCATGCTTTCTTTTTCAAATGTATTACAATAAAGGCTGTTCCACAAGAAACCGGAAAAGAGAACCAGAACGAGAACGGAAAGCGCAGGAAGTAAACGTGAAGATTTTTTTATTCACAATGAATCGAGAACGGAAACAACTATGCATATCGATAAGTATGTCAATAACGTTATTTAAAGTCGATATCATGCATTCTGATGTTATTTGTTTATAATTGACAAATAGCGTTCTTACATGAGTACATAGGTTAACCAACTTCATAATTTATGACACGGAATATTTAATAATTCAGTTTACGTGGTAATCTTGATCATATACAGGGTGATTCTCGAGCATCTACCATTCCTTACGGAGCTTATTTCCGAATACTTGTCCTAATCTTAATATTTTCAGAATTAAGGCTCGTTCACAATAAACCGGGAACGGAAACGACAACGAGAACGAGAACGGAGATAATGTTAAAATAAATTTAGTTAAATGTGAGCATTCACAATAGTTAATTGTGAACGCTCACTTTAAAAAAAAATATTTTAACAATATTTACGTTATCGTTCTCGTTGTCGTTTCCGTTCCCGGTTTATTGTGAACTAGCCTTTAGGCTACACTAATTTGAAATTGTTTGTAAAATACCATTATTCTTGAGTTTTAGGGTAAAAGAATATTACAGATAAAGAATGAACTATTCAAGAGTATCATTTCTTTAATTAGCTAGTATTTTGAAGCTAAACATGTGTTGTGAATTCCATAGTTGGTCCGTACAGAAATTTTTTTCGATTTTAAACTACAAAATTACATTTCCTTACGTATTTATAACAACAACTGTTACAAATCATGTCTCTCATGTAAATTCTTTAAGACTGTATATTAGGATGCATAATGAAACTAAAAAGAATAAAGTCCCTAAAATCGTATGATTTGTAACAATTTTTTTGATAAGTTCGTAAGAATGATGTCATTTTTAGTTAAAAATTGAAAAATAACACTATGCAAAACACTTAACACATTTTTAGTTTCAGAACACTAACCATTTAAAGAAATGACACTTTTGTATAGTTCATTCTTTATTTGTAATATTCCTTTACCCTTAAAACTAAAGAAAAATGATATTTTACTAACAACTTCAAATTAATGTAACTTCGAAAATAGTGAGATTAGGTCACATGTTTATATGACATTTTTTGCTCGGAATGTCTTTGGAAATAAGCTCGTAAGGGACGGTAAATTATCGTCAATAATCCTGCATACAAGTAGCATATATTGAAAGCTATTTTACTGAATTTCTGAGTTAGTTAGAAACTATGGCTGAAGAAGAAATAATGTCACGGCCTTCTGGCTACAGAATATAAAACGTCCAAATAGCTTTATTATGACAACATAGTGAATATAGTAGGTTGTGACCGGAAACGAGAACGGCAAAGCTAAATTTTTCACGTTCCCGTTCCCGGGCTCCAGCAAGCTTCACATTTAGATATATTCCGGTATATTTTAACAAATTTTCCGTTCTCGTTCTCGTCGTTTCTGTTCCCGGTTTATTGTGGATGAAAGTTTGCATACGAATGTGGCATTTATCTCCTGAAATTTAATTATTTGTGAAAATGACAAAATAAATTGGATTTAATTATGGTTTCCTGAAGATAGTATGAGCAGAATTGATGTAAGTTTTATAATTACTTTACGTTACAGGAACTGGAAGCGGGCCACCCACCCAGCTGGTCTGTCGCAAGCGCCCTCTTCTTCCAGGGGGTGGCACCCGCCTGGCCATGTCGCCCACTAAACGCACAGTGCTTTCGATATTGGCCCGAGCAAGAGCGGCACAGACAAAGGATCTGCCCGATTATCATCACATCACTAATGGGTAAGTATAAAAATCACATTCAAGACTTGTCCCTCCAGGTAGAGAGTTCAATTACGCACACTTGATCATATGTACCACACAGAACAGCCAGAAAAAGGATGACTACCTTAAAGCATTTAAATCTGCATAATTAAAGGCTGATTCACAATAAACCGGAACGGAAACGACAATTTTTTTAATTGGGTTATTTTACGACGCTGTATCAACATCTAGGTTATTTAGCGTCTGAATGATATGAAGGTGATAATGCTGGTGAAATGAGTCCGGGGTCCAGCACCGAAAGTTACCCAGAATTTGCTCGCATAGGGTGGAGGGAAAACCCCGGAAAAAACCTCAACCAGATAACTTGCCCCGACCGGGATTTGAACCCGGTCCACCTGGTTTCGCAGCCAGACGCGCTGACCGTTACTCCAGAGGTGTGGACACGGAAACGACAACGAGAACGAGAATTGTAATATTGTTAAAATAAATATATTTATATGTGATCATTCACAATTAACTATTGTGAATGGGCATTCACAATTAACTGTTGTGAATGCTCAATTTAAATACGTATATTTTAACATTTCCATTCTCGTTCTCGTTGTCGTTTCCGTTCCCGGTTTATTGTGAACCAGTCTTAACCGTAAATCTGCGACACGGAACTCAACGCGTAGTTTCTCTCCCGGAAGAATCCCGCTACGGATTTAATAGCCCTTTGGAGTGGAACGTTTTTGTGCTTACCACTGGAGAAAAACTGTAAAAAAAAATTACACTATTGCTCCTTATGGTGTTTGCTTCGATGCCACCCGAAATACATTCGTTGGTTGCGCAGCTTCATTTTTTCCTTCATGGCCCACGTGATGCTTCTACTATAATAATGATCAAATGGAATGCCCAACCTATTCTTCTTATAGTTAACGGATCCATCCTCGTTCGTTTCTATGTCTTACGATGTTATCGCTCAGCCATCCGGGATGGCGTCTCTTTAAGGCTGGTTCACAATAAACCGGGGACGGAAACGAGAACGAGAACGGAAAAATGTTAAAATAAACGCATTTAAATGTGAGCATTCAGAATTAACTATTGTGAATGCTCACATTTAAATACATTTATTTTAACATTTTTCCGTTGTCGTTCTCGTTGTCGTTTCCGTTACCGGTTTATTGTGAACCAGCCTTTATACAGAGCGGAAGTGAAATAATCCTACAAATTGAAAATTACGACCGTGAGTACCGGTACACTTAAATGAATAGAAAACCTATATTACGTTTTGTGATCAAATGCACGGTTAATTAGAAAATTAAGTTGGAGGTTTCAGCAGTCTGGCAACTTCGCCTCTAACACAGACCTCTTTCTTCTTGTAATACATATGACAGAGGTCAATGAACTCAGGTAGGCTTATGTCTCTCTAGGTGAATAACTCCCACCTTCCTCTCTGCTACAATGCTGCAATCTGTTTTGTATCATTTAGTAGGTTGAAATTAGTGGTATTTAAATTAAATTTACACAAAAACCGACGACGCTATTTAAATACGCCACAGGAATAGATAAATCTTTATTAGATTTTCTATCGATATAGACAAAAATCACGATCCTACTCGCAATAGTTACCTAATAAGAGGATGGAAAACGAGGAAACTCGAAGAAATGGGAATACTAGAAGAACGGGGAAAAATGGAAGAACGCAGAAATCTTGAAGGACGGAGAAAACTTGAAGGACTTGGAAAACTGAATGGACAGGGAAAACTGGAAGAACGGAGGAAACTGGAAGAACTTTGAAAAGTGGAAGGACCGGGAAAACTGGATGGAGGAAGAAACTGAAAGGATCGGGAAAACTGGATGGACGGAGGAAACTGGATTGACCGGGAAAACTTGAACGACAGAGAAAACTGGAAGGACGGAGAAAACTGAAAGGACTTGGAAAACTGGAAGGACCGGGAAATCTGAATGGACGAAGAAAACTGGAAGGACCAGGAAAACTGGATGGACGGATGAAACGGGAAGGACTGGAAAAACTGAATGGACGGGAGAAACTGGAAGAACTGGGAAAACTGGATGAACGGAGAAAATTGGAAAGACTTGGAAAACTGGATGGTCGGAGAAAACTGAAAGAATTTGGAAAACTGGAAAGACAAACTAGAAGGCCCGAAAAAACTGGAAGAACGGAGTAAACTGGAAGGACTGAGAAAACTGGATGGATTTGGAAAACTGGATGGACTGGGAAAACTGGCTGGACAGAGAAAACCTGAAGCACAGAGAAAACTGCAATGACGGAGAGAACTGGAAGGACTTGGAAAACTGGATGGTAAGTGAAAACTGGAAGGACGGATAAAACAGAAATAACGAAGATAATGCTCAAAACAAGAAAATTTGTAAAATCGAAAACATGAGAAGTACAAAACGAAAGGAAGCAAGAAACTGGGAAGAACGAGATGAACGTTGGGCTCGAAAAAGGGGAAAACGACAACGATAAGAAAGAAGAGTGGAAAATAACGCGGAATAAGGGAACGAGGAAAACGAGAAGAAAAAATATAAGGAAGAATTCGTAAGAACTCGAAGAAAACAGATAGAAAGAACTGAATGTGCAGAGGGGACGTAAAGCACGATAACGAAGGAAAGTAAATAAACTAGGAAGTAACGTAATATAAGTTATAATAAAAGAATAATGAATAATAATAGCCAGTAAGGCCTGAATATTCTTTCGAAACCTTTATTTACCATAAGAGAGACAAACGGTTGAGGTGAACGACAAAGATGTAATAAATTACATCTATACCTGTAGTTTTCTTGTACGACTTTTATAAAATGTAATAAGCATATTTCTATCTCAGTCTGACCTTAGTCCCTAAATTGAAGAACCAAATTTGTCATACGTAGAAAACAAAGTCGTTTGAAGTTTCCAACAAACATCAAAAAATTTAAGAGGTCTCGAATCGTAAATTTAGCAATAACATTGAGTGAAGAATATGTTACAGAAGAAAATAAAATATGAAACTTGAAATCTCTACTTTTGAATATTCTGCAATTGGCCTGCAATGAGGTCACAGCTTTAGTAAGTGAAGAGCGGCTCCTCCGACTGCACTCAAGCGTTCATTACTTCCTTCGTTAAGAAAGACGTGAGCAAACTAGACGAAGGCAGTGGAAGGAGTAGAACCGCAATCTGCAAGCCAGCAAAATCTTTCCATACAGAGATACGTTTCATCTTCCTCCCTTCATCTACTTATGTTTCGTTTCCTTCGCCAGAATTCTTCATTATTTACACTGAACGCTACTGCCTTATTTGCTGACTAGACATCATTGTCTCTCGAGGAAATGAATTTCCAGAATGCAAATTGGAAGTCCTGCACACGTGACATTAGAACAGTGCTTTAAATTTCAACTACATGTACTTTGGTTTGTGTTCAGCGTTTGTGTGTTTAACAGTGCTCTAATTAACTGAGCGCTTATATATAGCTAAATGAGTAATGGCAAGATAACTGTGTCTATTTTAAGGGCTGTGTGCAGCAAAGGAAACCACGGCAGTCACGCAACCATATTTCAAACGGGGCCCCTCGAAAACGAAGCTATCTGCGACGGCTGGATATAATGGACGATGAGAAACACTTTATCCTAAATGGGGCACGGCCTTCCAACGTGACCTAACAATAGGTTTCGAACAAATGAATTTAATTACTATTATTGTGCTCCCATTATGAGAAGCTTCCAATGTAAGCAGTGATAATTTCAGACTATTTTTCTCTGTAATAAAGCATTTAGTTTTACGTACCATCTCGGTACAGGTAGCAATCTATTTGTTGATTAATAAACTTTCCGAAGACAAATCTGAACCTCACAAGTGATACAAACAAAGCACCAATTATGAGGCAACTAGCCAGGGGATAATGGGGTAGGGTGGCCAGTTCCTTTCCCCTCTCCATTGTATACATCGCCAAAAGCTGTGTCGCGACACATGCCCCTGTCTCCACTCAAGCGTAACCATGACATCATACCTTCCACCCTCTATTTCCAGCTATCACTTCGATATAAGTAAAGACATTTATCAGCAGCGGACGTACGCATGTAATGTTACAAGTGTGTAGGATAATATGTTTCGATGTCTTTTCGAAAACAGACAGTAGGTAAAAACTTAATTTTAAGGAGCATGGAAGGAAAAGTATTTATTTTTTGCAGATGGCAAAAATAGGAGTTACTTAATTTGTTGTAAAATTTTAAATTAAGTATAAAAGAACAATGTACGTTGTCATTATTTTTCTTGTTATGAAGACTACCACGCCCTTACCTGTAACTTGAATAATACGCAAACAATAAAAAGTAACGGCTTCTATGTCTTAATCGGGGTAAAATACTTCGACGTTTTTTTCGACGTATGTAGTGTAATTTGTATATTTCATTAATAAATAAACAATAAAAAGTATTGGCTTCTATGTTTTAATCGGTGTAAAATATTTCCACGTTTTTTTTCTAGTATGAGTGTAATTTGAATATTTAATTCATAAATAAACAATAAAAAATATCGGCTTCTATGTTTTGATCGGAGTAAAATACTTCAACGTTTTTTTTTAAGTATGTAGTGTAATTTACAACTTCGTGACCAGCCTAGTACTTTTTAATTTTAAATTACTGCTGATGTAAAGTACACGTACATTCTATGTTAAATAGGAAAATAAATGTATGTTATTTTATTAATAATATAAAAATAATTAATAGGAGGATAAAAAATTAACATGGAAAAAGTATGTATAGTTAATAAGTAGAAGAATATTATATTCCTTTCGTTTTTTGGTCACAGTCCGTCTCTGCACTGTTATTCCCTGCATTACCTGAGGAGATACCCACTTCACCACTCTCCCTGCGATAGTGGTGTGCGGGTTGCATTTCTATTACGTCACAATTTCGTGGTGTTTGGCAACCACTGGTATACATATTACAGTAATCAGACTTCAGATATATACAAACTACTGAAGGATTTTTTTTTACATAACCGTAACCCAAAAAATGCAAAATTGAGATATTAAGCATGTTGTGAGCTTTTTTTTTTTTTTTTTTGCGGCCATCTACTAAATTAGAGTCGACGACAATTCGGAAGGCGGTAGTCTGCTAGCGTTTGCGTCGAGAGAGTCAGATAGAGATAGCAAGGCAGCGTACAACATTGCCACATCGTACTTCACGCGCACGCGCAATACAAATAGCGCAGGGGGGAATTTAAATTATCAAAAGACAATAATGGCCTTAGCCGTTGATTACTGTAAGCATGACACCAAACATACCCTCTTTCCTTCACTAACAACAATATTCTTTGCACGGTTTTCAATCCCACAACACATGCTTCTGCAGTCATTTCCAGCGCGTTGGAAACGTTGCGCTCAGCATCAAGATGGCCGGCAGCATTCTGCTCGTTAACGTTTTTAAAATAATTATACACCTTAAACACTATTTTCCGCGCCTGCTTGTGTAACACTTGTCTTTTTACAGTCCCTTCTTTCATTATTTATGTTACACACACGCAGTAAATGTTAGTTTTGCTTATTCAATGTATTGAAACACTCACACGTAAACAAATGAACTCGGGAAGTACTTGTTACAGACTGATTCCCATTGGTTCTACTGTACAAGCTTGTGACGTCACATACCAGAAATGCTACGGCGCATACAGCAGCTGACCGCCTTCCGAAATGCCGTCTAGTCTAGTTGTTAGTGAAAAAATAAACACTATAATCCTATGTTTTAGGAGTGGGAATTTTCACTGATTTTCATAAAAAAACCATAGTCCAAGGACATGGATGTAGATTTAAGTTATTCATGTATTAGACTTATAGAATTTGCCCTTAAATCCTCACCTTCAATTAAAAATCTAATCACTCTCCATACAACATATAGATTAATAAGATAAGTTGTCTAAATGCAAGACATAGGCTCTCATAACACCATACATTCTAACCGAACTTTTTAACAGACATAAAAGTGTATTATATTTATTATTTTTCAATAGTCATTATTATCTATGTAATACCTTCTTCAGTTCATGTCAAGCTCCAAGACTTATAGAATTTGCCCTTAAATCCTCACCTTCAATTAAAAATCTAATCACTCTCCATACAACATATAGATTAATAAGATAAGTTGTCTAAATGCAAGACATAGGCTCTCATAACACCATACATTCTAACCGAACTTTTTAACAGACATAAAAGTGTATTATATTTATTATTTTTCAATAGTCATTATTATCTATGTAATACCTTCGTCAGTTCATTTCAAGCTCCTCAACTAGAAGTCATTATGCACCTAAAAAATACAGTGCACATGGTTCACGACAGAAGAAAAGAAGTATTCCTTTATTTGAGCACAAGGAATAAAACGTGTGTATACGTATTTCACTTATCGTTTATTGTTATTTTTTTATCATGAGGATATTGTTTTATTGATTAATATTAATTATAGGCCCATTTTTATTATTTTTATGGATATGGTTGAGATTTTCCTTAATTGGTTAACATCTAATTATATTTATCTGACAACACTCTAATGATTGCTCAGTGGTCAGATCTTCGACCAGTTACGCATGCGGTCCGGGTTTCGAGTCCATGTCCGGCTTAGGATATTTCATGTGAAAAAGACATACTGACACCAGTGGCGGGCAAGGTCGAAGAGGGTTTTTTCTTCTGGTTTTCTCGTTTCTCTCTCAAGCCTTGGTTTTTCTGAACAGACGCATGTGAAATGCGAGACCAGCCTCGCACAAATCAGGATTACACGAGATAATGAGTGGTTTCTAAAGCTGCGAAGTGTACAGGCCTCGCATGCGTCGGTTCAGAAAAACCAAGACTTTATAATCATCTACATCATTCCGCCAATATCTTCCCATTCCGTCATGATTCCGTAGCATTCCCCGAATGCCGTCAGATGAAGTTGTAGGGAGGGGACTGGTCTAGGAACAAATGGCGTTGTCTGCTCGAAACCTGCACATCGTTAAAATCTTGTACGTATGCAAATATGTTACAAAATTTACATATAGCGTGCTAATGTAATTTAGCATAACTTTTAAAAACAATTTTAACAGAAAAATTCCTTATACCCACAATGTTAAATATCAAAATTAAATTGCAAAATTTTGTCTTATTTAATGCTTTTTAGGTATTTCTAAAAGTGTTGATTTGTGTTAATTAGTTAGGATGTAATTAATTACGATACTTAAATTGAAGCTTTTAAAAAAGAAATTTGTAAAATTATCCATGATATAATTATTATAATATTAACAAATGTATTTTTTTACCTTTTATTTCTGTCGACTATATTCATGTTTTTATTGAATAACACTGGCTTCCGTCGGATTGTCAATTTATATTAAATGTGTATTTTTCTCTCTTTTTCTCTTTCTTCTTTATTCTTGCTCTTGTGTTGTATTTATTGGTTTGAATTAAGTTACTTACTGTATTTAGTAAACTCTCCTTGTAAATTTTATGTTATATTATTGACTAAGACCACACCGTACACGAGCCTGGCTCATACGGTAGTGGCTACAAACATTTTTGTTTTACAAATGTAATTTTTACTCACTAGCTAGCTAGTTAAAATAAATAAACTTAATCACTTATCTAAATTTTGTGTGGCTGCAACCTATGTATATTTTGGTGTGGTTTTACTTTGTTTACAGTGTGATTTTTCTTTTTATTTCTATTACTGTATTTGTATTTCTTGTGCTGTGAAAGAGAAGGCCCGATGGTCTTAACTACAACAGACTAAATAAATAAATAAATAAATAATCAAGTAAATAAATAAATAACAAAATAAATAAAAAACAATCAAATCAATAAAACAAATAAACAATCAAGTAAATAAATAAATAAATAAATAAATAAATAAATAAATAAATAAATAAATAAGTAAATAAATGAATATTCCCTCAAGCTCTCTAAAAACCATACAAACTTCTTTTTAAAAAATTGAACATACTTTTGAGGAAAAGAAATATAGCCATAAATTTCATACTTAAAGTCGTGATCGTGTTTCAAAAAACTGAAAGACTTCTACATTTTCAAAACAGATCAATATTAGCACTCCAAACAAGGTATCAGCTTCAAATGACGTTGGCAGGCTTGTGTTCTGTTTCTTCCTACGAATGATGCCTAAAGCGGAGTTAAAATAAATAAACTTAATCACTCATCTAAATTTTGTGTGGCTGCAACCTATGTATATTTTGGTGTGGCTTTACTTTGTTTATAGTGTGATTTTTCTTTTTATTTCTATTACTGTATTTGTATTTCTTATGGTGTGGAAGAGAAGGCCCGATGGCCTTAACTACAACAGACTAAATAAATAAATAAATAATCAAGTAAATAAATAAATAACAAAATAAATAAAAAACAATCAAATAAATAAATAAGTAAAATAAACAATCAAGTAAATAAATAAATAAATAAATAAATAAATAAATAAATGAATAAGTAAATAAATGAATATTCCCTCAAGCTCTCTAAAAACCATACAAACTTCTTTTAAAAAAATTGAACACACTTTTGAGGAAAAGAAATATAGCCATAAATTTCATACTTAAAGTCGTGATCGTGTTTCAAAAAACTGAAAGACTTCTACATTTTCAAAACAGATCAATATTAGCACTCCAAACAAGGTATCAGGTTCAAATGACGTTGGCAGGCTTGTGTTTTGTTTCTTCCTACGAATGATGCCTAAAGCGGAGTTAAAATAAATAAACTTAATCACTCATCTAAATTTTGTGTGGCTGCAACCTATGTATATTTTGGTGTGGCTTTACTTTGTTTATAGTGTGATTTTTCTTTTTATTTCTATTACTGTATTCGTATTTCTTATGGTGTGAAAGAGAAGGCCCGATGGCCTTAACTACAACAGACTAAATAAATAAATAAATAAATAATCAAGTAAATAAATAAATAACAAAATAAATAAAAAACAATCAAATAAATAAATAAGTAAAATAAACAAATAAACAATCAAGTAAATAAATAAATAAGTAAATAAATTAATATTCCCTCAAGCTCTCTAAAAACCATAGAAACTTCTTTTTAAAAAATTGAACATACTTTTGAGGAAAATAAATATAGCCAAAATTTCATACTTAAAGTCGTGATCGTGTTTCAAAAAACTGAAAGTCTTCTACATTTTCAAAACATATCAATATTAGCACTCCAAGCAAGGTATCAGCTTCGAATGACGCAGGCTGGCGAGCTTGTGTTCTGTTTCTTCCTACGAATGATGCCTAAAGCGGAGTTAAAATAAATAAACTTAATCACTCATCTAAATTTTGTGTGGCTGCAACCTATGTATATTTTGGTGTGGCTTTACTTTGTTTATAGTGTGATTTTTCTTTTTATTTCTATTACTATATTTGTATTTCTTGTGGTGTGAAAGAGAAGGCCCGATGGCCTTAACTACAACAGACTAAATAAATAAATAAATAAATAAATAAATAAATAAATAAATAAATAATCAAGTAAATAAATAAATAACAAAATAAATAAAAAACAATCAAATAAATAAATAAGTAAAATAAACAAATAAACAATCAAGTAAATAAATAAATAAATAAATAAATAAATAAATAAATAAATAAATAAATAAATAAGTAAATAAATGAATATTCCCTCAAGCTCTCTAAAAACCATACCAGCTTCTTTTAAAAAAATTGAACATACTTTTGAGGAAAAGAAATATAGCCATAAATTTCATACTTAAAGTCGTGATCGTGTTTCAAAAAACTGAAAGACTTCTACATTTTCAAAACAGATCAATATTAGCACTCCAAGCAAGGTATCAGCTTCGAATGACACAGGCAGGCTTGTGTTCTGTTTCTTCCTACGAATGATGCCTAAAGCGGAAGACAATCCACAGAAACGACGGCAGGCGCTACGAAATATTGAGGTCAGCCGGTAGTTTATCAAAACCGGCTCATCTGTTCACTAATTAGTAAGTTCGACTTTGAGTTACAAGGCTGGCAGCTTATTAGGGATCACAAGGTGCTTTCTAGGCTTTGTACGTCGGAGAGAATCTGGAAAGCAATAGCAGTCTGAGCGAAGTTTCTGAAGGAGGGGAAGGCGTCTTTGCAGTCACCAATACAGTTCCATAACAAACTTATAGTAGATTAAACAAGAATAAAGCGATACAAACGAGTTTCGAGTGTCACATACTTTGTGTATACCACGCTATTGTAATTCAGTTCCCAGGATATGGGTTTACGACAGTGGATCGGAGTTTAAATCCCGGCGATGATAGATTTGTATTTGTGGCAAAAAAAGTAAGTACGTAAGGGTTTTTGTTATGCCATTCATTCCTCTTCAGTCTGCAAACAATCTCAATTTTCCTTTCATTATCATACTTATTCGCTAAAAGCATAGGACATCTACTTCTCTTTGGTCGGTATTATATCAACATCCACCGTAATAAGTAGACAGTGGATGCGGGATGACTTAAGGAAAAGTGAAGTTGTTTCGTATCGGAGTATATGGCACGTGCCGCGCCGTCCGTATTTTGTGTACCTGGCGAGTACAGAAGCGTACATAACGATGGAACCCCGGTCCACATTGCAACGCAATGTGTGAAGTTGTGTTATCCTGCTCAAGTATTTAGTACGAGTTGAATATGTTGTGCTGATCCATTCATAATGTCGAAGTCAAAACGTTAAATTCGCTTAGAGATACGAAATGCAATTAAGAAGTATGAGAGTCACATTTTATGTATTAACGAAGACAATATCGTGTGTAATATATGTAAAATTGAAATAAAAACGAGAACATCTAAGGCTATAGAGAAACATTGCAACAGTACATCGCACAGGAAATGCGTTGAAATAAAATCTGAGGAACCATCATCATCATTTAGTTGTGCGGGTCTAAACGACACATGCAACATGATGCTCAGTACAAATATTCCTCTAAAGAAATTGAGTGATCCCTATTTTAGAATTATTCTTCAGAAATTCTCTCGATACAAAAACAGTTTAAACGATAGGCGAAGACGATTCAGCTTCGACAACTTACGAGAATATATCGTCGTTTACTGTAACGCTGGTAATTGCGTCAATGATGACGAGGACTGAACTTGCAAGGTATGTGCTACACTACTACAGTACGTTATTTTTCTTTTCCTTTTGACTGTACGGAGATACAGTAGCATGTTGATGTCGTCTGTTTACGTTTGAAATCTGTTGAGCCAATGGTCTGAATGAAAAAATTTAACATATAGTAAACGTGCACCTACATTCAACGATAAGTCATCCCGCATCCACTGTCTAGTAATAAGTATTCATGTATTTCTCGTTGTTTATCGAAAGGTTGGTAGTTGGAAATAGGAATTTCTTCAACCATCTGTGGCATAACCGGTCGCTGGCCTCTTTTTTCGGAGCGACATCCAGCTCTCCAGTTTTTTTCGAATTTCTTCATCATGTTCAGCAAAGCTGGTGTGGAAATAGGGCCTCCCCGTAGGCCTTTCATCAGACTCCGGGAAGAGACGGTTCAACAAATCTCTTTTGCTGTGGCGGACAATACTGCGCGCAACCGCCTATCGTCAAGCAGTGCGCGAGCTGTGTCACGGCAGCTGAACAGTCGGTGATCCACTGTTCGGAAGGTTCTTCAAACCATTCTGAAATTCACGACTCACAGCAGCTGACACAACAACGTGTTGACTTCTCTCTTCGCTTCCTTGCAAAGATTGACGTTGACGAGACCTGGTCTTAGAACATCCTGTGGAGCGACGAAGCACATTTTTGTCTAACGGGTGCGGTGAACAAACAGAATTGTTCAGTTTGGGAATGTATATTTTTTTATTTTAGTAGATTATTTTACGACGCTTCATCAACAGCTTAGGTTATTTAGCGTCTGAATGAGATGAAGGTGATAATGCCGGTGAAATGAGTCCGGGGTCCAGCACCGAAAGTTACTCAGCATTTGCTCATATTGGGTTGAGGGAAAACCCCGGAAGAAACCTCAACCAGGTAACTTGCCCCGACCGGGAATCGAACCCGGCCCACCTGGTTTCGCGGTTAGACGCGCTAACCGTTACTCCACAGGTGTGGACTTGGGAATCTTCGTCTCCAATCAATGTGCATGAAGCTACACTGCATAGTGAAGTGAACGTGTCACCACAGTCTAGTATATATAGTCACGAAGCTCAATTAGTAAATATGCATCCATAGATTAGTAGCTAACCACTAGGATCGCTACTATTGCCTCATCACAGACAATGCGAAACAGTACCGGCACAGTCTATTGTTCCTAGTACACTCAACAACTCAAGCTCCGTGACTGTATATAGGTACTAGACTGTGGTGTCACTGTGTGATGTGGCGTCACGGCCAGTTTCAACATTGATCCAGTGTTCTTTGAAGAGGCTGCCGCTCAAGGTCCAAAAACGTGCAGCGTGACTGGCCAATGTCACTACGCTGTGCTTCGCCAGCATGTGATACCCGACCTGCAGGAGAGATATACGTTGGACACAACTGTTTTCATACTTCACCACACATCTCTCGTCCGCAACACATTTTGTGACGATCGAATTGTTAGCAGATCTTTTTCAAATGCTTGGCCGCCCCGATCACCAGATCTCAATCCCTGTAGTTTCTGGTTGTGGAGCTATCTGAAAGACAGAGTTTATCAGGGACACGTTCGCACATGTGCAGATCTGAAGAGAAGCGTATCAAGAGAAGTATCGGGTATACCCATGGAGATGCTTCGTGTAACCGTGCATCATGCTAACCTCCGGTTTCACACTGTCCTGGACACTGATGGACACTATTTCGAACACACTTTGCAGTCTGAAGGGCGCCATGTTACTTGTATTTTAATGAAACACAATCTTCGTTATATAAGCATATTGTTTCATAATACTGTATGTACTTTATTGCTTATAGAATAGAACCGTAATTAAATATGTTGCCTGTCACTTATTACTAGGGCTAGGATTTTCCTAGTAAGCCAGAAACATAGCTACATTAGTATTTACATGTTATGTGATAAACTGAGTGTTGTAAGACATATTTTTAAGGCATTTTTTTGCATTTTTTTTCTGTTTCAAGTCATAAGAGCATCTTTTGTTTTATTCAGTCATTTTTTTAGACATTTTCATTTAATTTTAGCCATAAATCCCCATTATTAATGTAAAATAATGTTTATTTCCTTTGACATTTTCTATACATATTTTGTCTATTAATTCCAATTATTTTATATAATATTTTAATAGTTTTTCTACACAAATATTGCCCTTTTAACGTAGTACACCCCATGTAATGGATCAGTCCAACCATCCCTTCAATATAGACTCCTCTATACTTGCTAATTCCGAATAAAAGTGGCCTTGTGGTGGACTAATGGAAACTACATCAGGTAAAATAATTAAAGTGTACTTACTTAGAAAAAATTATGTAAAATTAAATAAACTTAAATGTTGGTACTAGAATTTAATTTAATTACTAGTCTAAATATTAAGTAGTACAGAACCTCTTTTCTTACTAAACCAATTATGTAAGATCAATTTTTAGGGCATTTTAAGGGCATTTTTCAAAGATCTTTAGGTCATAAATGCATTGTTTTTAGGACATTGTTTCATAATTTATACGTCATAAAAATCCTAGCCCTACTTATTACCTTTTCCAAGCGAAACATTATCTCTGTTAGATTGTTTTTTTCTTTATATAGGCCTAATTATTTTTACTTCAGTGTAACAGAAACCTGGTAGCTTTTTCACCTTTAACGTATTACTTTTACTTCACTGAAATAGATCCTTATACGCGGAGTAAGTTGTGCTATGGATTTGTTTTTATTTTAGTAGGTTATTTTACGACGCTTTATCAACAATTTAGGTTATTTAGCGTCTGAATGAGATGAAGGTGATAATGCCGGTGAAATGAGTTCGGGGTCCAGCACCGAGAGTTACCCAGCATGTGCTATGGATTTGTCTTTCTAAATCCATAACCCTCCGCCGGATTTGATCTTCAGATTTTCTTTACCTCAGAAGCAAATACAGTGATATATTATAGGTTTCCGAGAATGACATGTAGTACCTTATGTAATTATTTTTTTGTTCACTATCTAAAATAAAGGAGATTCCATTTAGTTCCTGAGTGAACTTGATCATTAATAAATTTAAGTGTGTGAATATGTACTGCAAGAGACTAATCTTTTATGAATGGAAATAAAACTTAAGTGGCGATGAATAGAAGAGGATAATTAAAAAATCTCCACTGCTCGATGTTCGTCGGCTGGCTCTCTACTCAAAAGACATGCACGTGTTTTACGTTGGCAATTAAATATCCGTAGTTTTAATATCAGCTGGCACTGGATTTATGGACTCATTGTGTTAAATAATGTTTCAGTTCAATTTGAAGATCAAAAGATGAATTTTGCAATACTGCTAGTAATTTACATGTTGCTTTGATGGTCGCCGCGAAACGGAGTTTATTACTTTTTTTATAGAGAAACATAAATGACGAAAATTTCAAACCTCATGTGGTAGAGAGTCAATTGACGATATACATCCTAAGTGATTATCAAGTCTGTATGTACTTCGATAGTCAGAAAGCTCTTTACTAATTGGGGAATATTCCCTACAACGATTTTGAAAGTATTAATTGCTCGTCTTTTCAATTTTACGTATTCTAATATCATCTCACAGAAAGTTAATCTGATATATACAACTCCAAAAGTCTCATTTCAGTAAGAACGGAAATGTAGAATTTTGTAAAGATTTCCGTTATTTCTTCTATTGCAAATTAGATGAATTTATTTCAAAAGCTCATTTCAGCAAAGCTTAACTTAAACATTTCAATTTCTAAGAAAATACGAATATGCTCTGAGTTTATTATGAAACACAGTGATACATTTTATAAGAGAAATATTTTACACAACTTCATGAAACACGAAGCCAAATAAGAAGCTTAGAAACGGGCCTTGCTGCGGGAATACGCGAATTCAATAAACTTCTTGTAAATCAACGTAGAACTTTTCACTTATTCTGTATCCACCTTTAAACTCTGAACGTAAGTAAGTAGACATATTCACTCAGAACATCGCTTTTTGAAGCGAGTCAGATGTAATCTTGGTAGTAGGCCTACAATACATAAATAGTAACGAGCCTATAATGGTATTAATTAAAACCTGAGTATGTTTATGATATAAGCGTAAGAGAGTTACATAATTTTCATACGAGCGTCTTAATTACTAGTATAGGCAACATGCATACGATTGTTTTGTTCCACCATAATTAAATGTCTAAGTTTTGAGACTTTACAAATATCTTATAGCTCATGCATTTTGTCAAGACACTCGCGATGTGCAGTACGGGAATAACGATTCTGTGTAGGGGATATGAGTAGAAGGGAAGATCGGGCGTGTGTCTACCGAGTGAGCCGAGCTCGACGCATCAGCGGATCACCTTGTTCTCCATCTCGCCGACAGAGCCCGCATCACTGGCATATCGTCCATAGCGCCATCTTTCCCCTTCCATATTCTTATCTAAATTCCTATTAGCCGGCTAGGATTTTGAAACAAATGAGAGAGAGAGGACCGAGTTTCCCTTTTACCCTCAGTACAACAGTAACTTCACTCAGGAATCCGCCATCACTCTCAGGAATCCGACGTTGCGTAGTAAACTACACTTAGGAGTGCGACCTCGATCAGTATTTTCACTCAGGAATCCGACGTTGCGTAGTAAGCTACACTTAGGAGTGCGACCTCGATCAGTATTTTCACTCAGGAATCCGACGTTCCGTAGTAAACTACACTTAGGATTGCGACCTCGATCAGTTAATTTCACTTAGGAATCCGACGTCGACTTGTTGACTTCATTCAGGGATTCAATGTTCTACAGTTAATTTCATTTCACGGATTCAGTCGATATATATAAGGTCGTATTGAATGCATTATGGAATAGCTAGTCAAAATTACGAAGTTGTCTGGTATTTGTTACATTTGCATACGATATATTTGCTGAAGGGTTTATGAGAATATTCGGTTGTGGTAATGTCTGGGCTTGTGTATCAGATTTTGTGAGGTTTGTAGACGCGCCGAGTTACGTCGTATTGCTGCATAGTGTGTTACAGTGTAAGCGATGTGGTGTCGCGGATGCATTTTTGCGTGAGTATTAGGATATGCAGATATTGTATTATACGTCGTATCCAAGTTCCAAGATAGTCCGGCGGAATTGTGAATGACAGTTATTGGTTATATCGTGGTAAACTTTGTAACGAATTTGTATGTTAAAGTGTTTTCTTAGTGCGTCTACTTTCTATTCCAAATTGATTACTACCTTCTAGATGATTCGACATATAGATCTGACTGTATTGAATCTTAGTTTGTTATTTACGTGCGTACATGCATTTGGGATATCTTGTTTATATACACATTTCTTTTCCCTCTCTCTCTCGGGTATTATGTTTATTGTGATAGTACAGATATTTATAACATTTAGAGATTGTAATTAAGAATCAATTTTTATTTAATTATGTCCATATTGATCAGGTGTGTAACAGTTTACTTTGGATCGTTTCTTTGTAAATTATTGAGTTAAGATCTTGAGCCTACTAGTTGTATTTTGACTGCCATTTTTAGAATCTAATTGGGCACTTAGTGAGAGTTTGTCGGAACCGCTGGACATTCATGTTAAGTTTTATATGTGGGTTGAGACGTTGTGAAAGTGTTCCAGCGGGGAGCGTTTTAAAGGTTATGAACTTAATATTTTTGGAATTTGCCAATTGGATTGAATAATGATTTCAGAGGAATAATGGCAGTTAATGTTTCATGGATCGAAGGTTCTGGACATTATTGATTGTTGTACTTGACGTTTATTTTGCGTATTATTTTTCTTCATTTAACCTCATACATTCATGTTTGTTTCATCAAATCATTTATGTATTTGTCATTTATTATTTGTTAATTATACTTGTTATTATAAATTCAAACTGTTTATTCTATAAGTCTTCCACTGCGCACATCCCAATTATCCGATGCACCAATGCCATCTGGCGAGTAACATCCCGGTAGTGTTGAATATTGGGGAGAGAGATTAGTAGTCATTGGTTTTATGATAATATATATTTATTTTATTAAAGGACCTTTGACGAGTTCAAGGAAAAGAGTAACCCATTCACCTATAATTCGCAAGTAGACTCATCCGATCTCGTGCGCAGCTCTGTAGGAAGAGTGTGGGAGTGTCTTGATAAAATGCATGTACTGTACCTTTTTAGTTTAGTGATATTGAAATGGTGAACATGCGTGCATGTTTAGCGTGTTCTCGACTATTGCAACAGATGGCACGAATGTGACTGTCTTTTGAACGTGTTCCCGATTAGTGTAACAGATGGCAGGCTGAGTGCCGTATTTATAGGTATTTTACAGAGTTTGGTATGGAGATTTTAACCTCATAGCGACACACATTAAACACAGGAAATGTACTCAATCTATTACAATATTAAAATTAACATGAACATTATTTTAAAAACATCTTACTGACTATGCAGTTTGTAAAATTTAAAGAAGTGTTGTAAAATATAAATGAGTTGAATGCAAAAGAGTTTAAGTACCTTGTAACTAATATTGAAGGAATGTGAAATAATTAAGAAATAATAGACAAGAAGGGGGTGTGCTCCTGAAATTTCTAAAATTCACTATTTTTGAGCTAGAGAGTTGAAATTTTTAGTGAATGTGCACATCAATATCATAATCACACATTGTAAATTCCAGTCTTTTCTCATAAACGCTTAAAAAAATTAGACTTATTTTACTTTTTCTTAGTTAAATCCTATTTCTAATAAAATTATTTATTTTAATCTAAATTATTCTTAAAGGTAACACTACATATTGTGCAATGGATCTTTAGTAATGCCTTACTCTAATTTCTCATATGTAAAAACATATATAATTCATTCAATGTTCAAAACTTAATAAAAAAGAAATAATACTGCTTTACGTATAATCTTCTAGCAATAAAACTATGCTGAATACAGCCAATCAAATGCTCCATTTCACAACAGAGATATTAATGAATAAGTAAGCCAAGTTTCATCATTTTATCTTCAACCACTGAGAAACAAAATTACTTATTGCCCTTCTACAGAACTAGTTGTTGTTGGTCTTGGCGCCTTTTCTTTTGTTTCCTGTGGGGGTGTGTTTGTGTAGTGTAATATGGAGTCAAAGAGTGTGTGTGTTCTGAAATTGAGTTGTGTGTTGAGAAATTAATTTGGATGTGTTTTTGTGTGTCTGTATATTTCGTATTCTTCTATTGTCTTCGGTTTCTGGTTTTTGGTTGGATGTGTAGAATTTCCATATCTGTGTTGATGTCTCTGTAGATGTGGTTAGCATTTGTGATGTGTTCTGCATACATGGAAGTATTTTGTAATTTTGTTATGGCTGTGATGTGTTCTCTGTAACGTGCTTGAAATGATCTGCCTGTCTGTCCTATGTAGAAGTTGTTGCAGGTGTTACATTTGAGTTTGTATACGTCTGTGTGATTGTATTTGTTTGTTTGTGTTGTTTGAATGTTGAGATATTTTTATAGAGTATTATTTGTTCTGTATGCGATGTTGTAATTTAATTTCTTGAATGAGGTTGCAATCTTGTGTGTGTTTTTGTTTTCGTATATTAGTGTAATGTTTTTTTTTGTGTTCTTGTGTTTGTGTTGTATTCTTATATTTTTTGTGATCATGTTTTGCCTTTCGTATTATGTTGTATATTATGTTAGGGTTGTATCCGTTTTCTTGTGCAATGTATTTGATTGTGTTTAGCTCTTCTTTGTAATCATGTTGGTTCATTGGTGTGTTGAGTAGTCTGTGTACCATTGTTCGGAATGCAGCGTGTTGTGTTGGGCGATTGGATGTGCTGTGCATGTGTGTTGTTGTTGTGGGTTTTCTATAGACTTTGAATGTGTGTTTGTTGTCGACTTTTGTTATTATGATGTCTAGAAAATGTATGGATTTGTTGTTTTCAATTTCTAATGTGTAGTGTAACTTTGGGTGTATTTTGTTTATGTGTTGATGCAGGTTTAACACGAGAAAACATATAATACATATTCCGAAGTGATATAGTTTTAAAAGTTGTGTAATCAAGATGTATGCTATTTGTAATTGAAAACGTAGATAATTTATTTTTTGTGAAAAGCACATCAAAAGTTTTGATTTTGACGAAAATACTCCCATGAAATCATACATTTCAGCGCGCAAATAAAAAAAAAATAATAAAATTGTCAAAATTCAACTATATTCAGCAGCGCATCTCCTTAAGAATAGCGTAAAAAGAGATGCAACGATCATGATGAAAAAGATTGATATGAAAGAGACGAAAATATCGACAAATACTTTTCAATTAAGGACACAGTAGAAAGATTAAAGAGACTAAGCAAAATGAAACTTTTGTTATTATGTCTAGAAAATGTATGGATTTGTTGTTTTCAATTTCTAATGTGTAGTGTAGCTTTGGCTGTATTTTGTTTATGTGTTGATGCAGGTTTAACACGAGAAAACATATAATACATATTCCGAAGTGATATAGTTTTAAAAGTTGTGTAATCGAGATGTATGCTATTTGTAATTGAAAACATAGATAATTTATTTTTTGTGAAAAGCACATCAAAAGTTTTGATTTTGACGAAAATACTCTCATGAAATCATACATTTCAGCGCGCAAATAAAAAAAATTATAAAATTTGTCAAAATTCAACTATATTCAGCAGCGCATCTCCTTAAGAATAGCATAAAAAGCGATGCAACGATCATGATGAAAAAGATTGATATGAAAGAGACGAAAATATCAACAAATACTTTTCAATTAAGGACACAGTAGAGAGATTAAAGAGACTAAGCAAAAAGAAACCAGACAGCTGAGTAAAGCAAAACATAAAACTTTTTTTTATGAACGTGAAGACTCATAGCAGCCTACGCTCACATCTGACGCCAAACCGCTTTGCTGTCCCTAGAGGTAGGCTTTGTATAAACTATCCAGTATTGTGCAGCATTGTGTGCTGTACAGTATGTGGTGGAGTGTGGGTGACATTGCTGCTTATAGCAATAAAAAGAGTCACCGTAGTTTCTTTTAGTTTTTTCACACTTATGTACACTCCCCGTACTGACGTCGGCTTACATGCTATCCTAGAGCCGTTTTGGGGTTTGCATCTCAAATGTTTGCCTCAAAAGAATTTCATAGCCTTTACATCATATGTTACTGAATTTTTATCTTCTTTTTATCATAGTTCCTTGTCTAAGTCATGAGTTCCGAAGGAGGAAAAAACAGAATTTAATTGTGTGTCAACAGTCACTCTCAGAATATTTATTTTGCCCCTTTTATTTATTGCTTTAATATTTTAACGACTGTCCATATGTCGTACTTTATTTACTTGGGATTGGCGAAAACTGAATTAGTTCTAAGCCACTGGGAAGTTATAAAGCATGCCTGCACAAACAGCGCTCAACGAGCGCGCGCGCTCCTTCTGAGTGGGAGAGCTGTGTTTACCGCTCGCCGAAACGGAGAGGGAGATACGTCAGAATGACACAGACTTGCTATAGGTAGAGGAGAGGAAAACGACCACTCAGTTATCTAGTCGAGTGCAGTGTGTAGGCCTATTCTAAGTAACAGTTTCACGTTGCTTACCTACTGCTACAGTACAGTATGGAGGAATCTAAAAGACGGAACATAACATTTAACGATTTACAGCTCGAACTTATTGATCTTCAATGTGATCTAAAGGCTAAAGATCGTTTGAATAGTACTATTAGCCTGGTTGAGTTTTACAAGACTAAACATTAGCAATAATATCCACGACTACACAGGCTGGCTGTGAAAATCATTGCTATGTTTGGCTCAACATTTATATTTGTGAGCAACTGTTTTCTATAATCAACTTTAATAAAGGCAGACATCGAACATCTGTAACTGATATTTCATTACGATCAGTAGGCTATTGTTCCTTTCAGCTGCCAACAACATAAAAACTTCGTTTTGATGTACTGATAAATAAAAATGTAACAAAATGATATTGTACATTTAAGTAGCTATAGAATTTCTATTATTTCTGTAAAATAAATATTTCTTTATTAATTAATAATAGTCCAAGATAGTTTTGCAAACACTGAACGGGAATTCATTTCATAAACACTCTTACTAGTACTGTATTTATTTTTGTGTATATTTTGTATGAGATCACCCCTTCTTCCAGTCCACCCTTTTACAGAGCGCAGCTAATATCTGCATTCCGCTCATGAGCTATGAGCCGGCTCGGAGAGCGCAAATCTTGTGCAGGCCTATTATAAACTGTACTTCTAAATACCATTACTTCTGCAGAAATTTTACATTGAATTCTGTGGACGATTACTAGTCAAGAAGGCTTTGTTGATTCAGTTTCATTTTTATTAAAATAGTTGCATTCCACTTCTTCTTCTTCTTCTTCTTCTTTTTCTTCTTCTTCTTTTGTATGGGCATATGGCCTGTTTGTCTTCACACAAGAGACGATTCAGTAGAAGATGACATCGGTCCTTCCTTCCACGGTTTTTTCGGTCGGCCCACATCTATTTTGCCGCTGGGAATCACATCTCGTACTATTCTAATAAGTCTTGAGTTATCAGCTCTGTCTATGTGCGCATTCCATTCTTTCTTTCTCATATTTATGAACTTTTTAACGTCCATTGTATTGCTCTGTTGTCTCACATCTTCATTTCTTACTCTATCAAGTCTAGTTTTACCAACTATGGCTCGAAGAGTATTAATTTCTCCTGTACACATGAGTTGCTCAGTCTTTTTTGTCTGCACAGGTTTCTGTACTATACGTCATCACTAGTCTTATTGTGGTTTTAAAGATTTTCATTTTACTTTCAATATTGAGATATTTATTCTTCCATATTACATCCCTTAGGCAACCCGATAGTTTGGAGACTTGGTCTCTTACTTCATTTATTACATCCCGATGACTTGTTATATTAATCCTTAAATATTTAAAACTCATGAGCTGTTCTATAATTTTACCATTAATTTCCAATTTGCACCTTATTGGATATTCCGCTTACATTATCAATATATATTAAACAATCTCTGATATGTGACAGCAAACCCCATAGAGTAAAAGCTATAAAATAAACTAAATAATATAAACAAGATAAGTGATAGAGAAGTTTTAATTAAGAGTGATAAAATAAACAGGAATAATTTTAAAAGTACATTACTGAAAGTAGAATGTTGACAAGCAACGAAACATAATGCTAGGAAGGTGATAAGAACAAATGCTAAGGAAGTGATAAAAAACAAGTGATAGGCAGGTGATAAAAATTGTAGGAAAAACAGCCATGATCGGTTGAAACACGTCGTTCCATACCGTTATATTGGTCAAAAGCAGTATGATGTAGTAAAAGTGTAATAGTCACTGCAAAATTGTCATTTTAAATCACAGATTTTATTATATCGTTAAGCTTAGCAACTGTTTCATCCTAAGTAGAAAATTCAAAAAGCTATAGCAGTCATGCTGTTATGAATAATTTACTACTGACCGGCCTCATGGTCTAATGGTCAGAGCTTCTGGCTACAGTTCATGAGGTCCCGGGTTTGATTCCCGGTTAGAGCACAGGAATTTTTCCTTAAAGGGGATTATTCCTGTGTTCGTCCATGGTCTGGAATTCAGGTTAAGTTTAGATTTAAGACCTCTCCTGGCACTACATTGTCATAATCATCCTATCACATCATCGGGGTAATGTAAGACCAGAAATGTCGAAAAGACAACCTGGTGGCATTGGATAAAAAAAAATAATTTACTACTAACAATTATTTACGACTTTTAAGGAACCCGAAGGTTCATCACCGCCCTCACATAAGCCTGCCATCGATCCCTATCCTATTTTTACATGAACACATGCAACAAAAAATAAAGTGACGACTTTCAATCAATTTTGAGATTTCTGTGTCGAAAAAAATTACTTCAATACCATTACAATAATTTATAAGTATGCACCCATTTCAGAGTAAAATACTAGAGCCTCAACTGTTTTCCTAATTTTTAATTTTGATAAATCATAATTTGTAGAACTAAGATCAAATGAGTGCATCAAAAGTCATATTGAAGGATGCTAAAAATAGTTTAGTAAATTAAATATCTTATTTAATAATGTTATATACAATATTACAATATTTTATTAATTACCTATTATAATCGCCAAAAAAGTCATACAATACGAAACCTGGTTTTGATATCCTTACATATTTTTAATTAAAGTTGCTTCAAATTTTATAGGTACAATAAAAAATTTTCATCCTATTATTACTTATAACAATATTGAAATATATTTTTTGCTTATGTTGACAAGTTTCGCTTCATAGTTCGTTTAATAGTGTGAATGTAAAAATAGTACAAATTAATTTCTACATTAACCTGGAAAGACAAAATCCTGAATTTTCTATTTACATTTCCTATGATACGATGTAATAAGTTGTACAGAAAAAAAAATCCTACATCATGTCATGTTCAAAAACTTCCAACACATGTTACGAAACTCTTTGGAGTATTACAATTACCTTTGTCTACGAAGTGAAGCTGTTGAGATATTTTATAAGACCAATTTTATATCCAACTATCCATTGAACTCCCTTACCTGAAACAAAGAAACATAATATTTTCATGTCATTTCAAAATAGTTTTCCTCAGGTAATAAATTTCACGTTAAGTTTCACTTTCATATTAATAGTTTTACATTTTCTGGTTTATGACTACGAAGCACTAGTAACTTACAGTATTACAAAAATAAAGTGTTCTCCAAAATCTATTTCTGGCAAAAGAGAAACAAAGTTAGACTAAGTTCGCAACAACATTTTCGATGTGAATAAGTCTATAAGCCCAGTCTAGTAAGTCGACAGACATTTCCAGGCTAGTTTTTCCCGCCTATAATCTCTAAACTACAAGACATAATCCAATGAAGTAAAAAGGACGTATGTATCCAACGTGACTTTTAGTGGCGGTTCATGTCATCTAGCTATATAGGGAAGAAGGGAAGTTCAGACACGAATTGACAGGTCGCGCGGCAGCCGAGACAGTGTAACAAGAATTCGGAGTGATAGAACGTTCGTAGCGGTGTTAAACGATTCGTAACGATAGAGGATACAATTTTATTTGGGCAACATCCAGCCACCAACAAGTTAAATTGCAAAAATTCGCGATTGAATTTGATTCAAGAAAGAAAATTCACAATGTCGATCCATATGCAACTCAAATGAGAGCGGACGTGTAAGAAACGGGTAGCAACCGACTAGTTTACTTTCAATAGGCCTACATATAAGATAGCGACCTGTTATAAATAAAATTATACCCGACTACTAAACGTAAGTGAATTTCTTCGATCTTTTACCTGACATTCAACATCCCTTTCTGTTATAAGCATTTACACGCATAAATTTTGCGACTATGTGTTCGATATATCCTACTACGTTTTTTTTTCTCTTTTGATAACAATTTTATAAAAAAAAATATATGAAGATCATTAAAAAGGTTAAATAACAAGAGCTGTCGTGTGTGACATATTCTCCCTCTTTTTCGAATTTCTGTCAGGGCCGTAGCAGTAGACCACGCAGCCATTAGATGGCGCATATGCAATATCAGTAACTTGTAAGATGGTTTCGCGTGAAAACGTGTAAGTGTGTAGTGTGATCCGGTTTTTGCGTCTGAAAGACACCTCACCAGCAGAAATTCATCGCGAACTTGAGATATACGGTGCGAAAAGGTGCTTCCGATGAAGGTACTGGACCTTCTCCCTTACAGCCCCGATCTGGCACCCAGTGATTTCTATCTCTTCGAATCGTTCAAGAAGCACCTGGATGGTAAGCTACTCAACATCGATAGGGCCATTCAGTAAGCAGTCATGATGTGGCTTCAGCGACTTGAAGTAGATCCCTTGTATTGCCGGAATCAATGCCTTGGTCTAACATTGTAAGAAGTGTTTGAATAAGCATGGTGACTATGTTGAAAAGTAATGCATACCAGTGCCCTACTACTGTACTATGTATTAGTATCTCTGTCTGCGAAATAAAGTTTGTACACGAGATCTTTTTTGTTACATTTCTTTCTGAAGAAACCTCGAATTGTATTAGCAGATAAAAGTAACTGGTTCTTACCAAATATAAACGAAATTCTTCGAACAGATCAGGAAAAATAATTACAAAGAAACACAGAGAGACGTGATTCTAAAAATAAAACCCCGTCTTTATCTGGTATGCTGCAAAAGCATTGAAATCAAATTATTATATCATTAGAATATTTTGTCTTTATACTCGGCATATTTGTAATCTAAACTGATCAGTTTCCAGTTCTAGCGCTTATTTTACGAGTGGTAGGCCAATAGATGTAACCGTAGTTGGGCTGAATCTGTCTTCTTTAAAATGGAAACTCTTCCGAGAGGAAGGTTCTTGAGATTATCGCATTTACTGAAGCGTAAGTGTAATTTCTAGTTATCGCACGCAGACAAGCACACAGCCTATTGGAACAAAAACAGAAGAAAGATCTGCCAGAGCCACCTGCTCCACAGGGTGAGTTTGTGACTAAAAACCTGAAGGTTATTATATAACACAGCAGAGATGCATCTGTTTACGGATTATGAACGAGGGAAACTGTTCGTCTGAATACAATCTTACAGAAGCCAGAGCTGGTGACATTTTAGAAATTATTCCACCATGGCTTCTGAAGTACATCAGAGTATTTTTACTTGATTATTAAACGACGCTATGTCAACAACTCGGTTACTCAGCGTCGATGGAGTTAGTTTTAAAAAAATTATGTTTTATTTAACGACGCTCGCAGCTGCCGAAGTTATATCAGTGTCGCCGGTGTGCCAGAATTTTTGTCCCGCAGGAGTTCTTTTGCATGACAGTAAATCTACCGTCACATTTTAAGCACACTTAAATGTCATCGACCTGGCCCGGGATCGAACCCGCAACCTTGGGCATTGTATTTGTATTTGGCGAGATTAGGCCGAAGATTCGCAATAGATTAACTGACATTCGCCTTGCAGTTGGGTAAAACCTCGATAAAAAAAATCCAACCAGATAATCCCAAGCGGGAACCAAACTCGCGCCCGAGTACAAATCCGTATCAACAGGAAGAAGCGTTACCACCTGAGCTACGCCGGTGACTTATGAGAGCATAATCTCAACATAAAAAGGAATGTTAATTTCGGCATGTGACGATAATAAATGGACGTAAAGAAATTATAATTTTTGCAGTCACCTGTTAAAAGTATGCGCTTCAAAGAAGTATACATACTGAAATTAAGGATTAAAACCATTCATTCATTCATTCATTCATTCATTCATTCATTCATTCATTCATTCATTCATTCAGTATTCTGCCCGCGCTTTCTCCAATCTTTCCTATTTCCTGTCTTCCTCTTTGTCTCCTCATTTGATCCATATCTCATTATATCTTAATATCGTCTATTATTTGATATAATCTTCTGCCACGAACTTTATTCCCGTCCACTAGTCCTTCCAGTGCATCCTTCACTAGACGTTTTCTTCTTATCCAGTGACCCAGCCAATTCCTTTTCCTCTTCCTGATCAGTTTCAGCATCATTCTTTCTTCACCCACTCTTTCCAACACAGCTTCTTTCCTTATTCTTTCTGTCCATTTCACACGCTACATTCTTGTCCATATCTACATTTCCAATGCTTCTATTCGCTGCTCTTCACTTCGTCATAATGTCCATGTTTCTACCCCATACAATGACAAACTTCACATAACGTATACTACTAGTCTCGTCCTTAGCTCTTTTTACAGAGGTCAGCAGAACATTCTTCTTTTTCTATTAAATGCTTCCTTTGCCAATGCTATCCTCCTTTTGACTTCCTAGCAGCAGCTCATGCTACTGCTTATAGTACACACCAAGCATATGAAGTTGCCCAACTGTTCTAGTGCTTCATTTAGAATTCGTCCGTTTATCTTCTTATTTTTCTTCCGATAACCATGATTTCGTTTCGTTTGCATTTATCTTCATCTCATACTGCTCACAGCTGTCATTTAGCTCCAATAGCATATCTCTCTTCTTATCTTACATTTATTTTATTTTTATTATTTTTGTGAAATTTGGTATGAAGTTTAGAAGAGAAATAAAATCGTCCGGCCTTAATCAAGGGTTACCACGAGGATCCGGAAATTAATAGCAAATGAATATAATTAATTATATATGAATATTTTTATAAAAATAAAATGTAATAATTAAGCACCATTGATTATCAAGTATAGAATAAAATCTTATAAGATGACTTTAAAATTATAGGTACTTATAAATAAAAGATTTTATTCAAAATTAGTATATCCTTAATTAAGATCTTCTGAGTAATATATGAGAAATTGTGTAATCTGCAGGGAATCTTTAAGAATTTGCGAGACGATTTTTTTAATTTCAAAAGATGGTATTGATAATTTTTTTAGTTGTAATTGTGATAATTAATGATAACGGTAGAAACAATAACAATTATTGTTGTTTTACTATTTTATTATTAGTAGTATTATTTTTGTTTTCTTTGAAGATTCAAACTGTGCATAGTTACAGCACGAATGGCCGTACGGGCTCGTGCGAAGGATCTTGTGTACTTGAGTTTGTATAATTGTGCATCAATAAATGCACTTCATTCATTCGTTCGTTCGTTCGTTCGTTCGTTCGTTCGTTCGTTCGTTCGTTCGTTCGTTCGTTCGTTCATTCATTCATTCATTCATTCATTCATTCATTCATTCATTCATCTCTCCTCTTCTACTAACAACACTAGCCTATACCATCAGCAAATCTTTCCATTCTAGTGATCATCGAATAAGAACATTATTCAACGACAATGAAAGCCATTGTTGATAAAGTGGTACCATATCGCATCATCACACAATAACAATTATTGATGGTGAAGAATACAATAGAACTTTATTTTACAGTTATTCTTTAATTTTTACAATAACTTCGAAATGTTGCATATAATTTCGGAGAACGTCTACATAAAAATCTTGTATGTAACAAGTAGGGTCCACGCCTGTGGAGTAACGGTTAGCGCGTCTAGCTAAGCGGGATGAAGTTACAGGAGAATAGAGAAATTTACACAACACAGAACTGCACGCATTGTATTCCTCACCTGACATAATTAGGAACATCAAATCCAGACGTTGAAGATGGGCAGGCCATGTAGCACCTATGGGCGAATCCAGAAATGCATATAGAGTGTTAGTTGGGAGACCGGAGGGAAAACGATCTTTGGGGAGGCCGAGACGTAGATGGGAAGATAATATTAAAATGGATTTTAGGGAGATGGGATATAATGGTAGAGACTGGATTAATCTTGCTCAGGATAGGGACCAATGACGGGCTTATGTGAGGGCGGAAATGAATCTCCGGGCTCCTTAAAAGCCAGTAAGTAAGTTATAGTTTTCATTGACCATATTTAAATTGTGTACTGAATATTGTAAATCATCTTCAGTTGATGCTATGAGAACTAGATCATCAGCGAAAAGTAAAGCATCAAGCTGCAAATTTCGATTAATTGGAATAAATCCATGGCGTGTTTTATGTATTGTTATTAATCGTAATTATTGTGTATAATTGTATTATCTATTCTTATAGAATTGTATATATAATTTTATTGTATTGTGTATTGTAATTTTATTGTGTATTGTTTATATTTTGTATAACATTGCCACCGGGTGCTTGCTCACTTGCAGTGTAAATAAATACATACATATCGCATCATTACACAATAAGAATTATTGATGGTGAAGAATACAATAGAACTTAATTTTACAGCTATTCTTTAATTTTTACAATAACTTCGAAATTTTACATATAATTCGGAGAACCTCTACATAAGTTTTGTATGTAGCAAATAGGGAAAAGCTGAGTTATATTATGGATGAGGCGTAGACATACAGATTCGTCCGTTCCACTCTGTTACATAAATAACTATTATACGACCTTAAAGTTCCCCATCTGATAATGATACAACCATGTTAGCGCTCCGAGTGGTGTATGTTTCTCAAACGCACCGAGCTGAGACCATATATACACAAGTTCTGGCGTGTTGTATCCTCAAGCCCTGTAAATGTTACATACCTCTCCGACTGCTATCCATTTCTTTGGGGCGCTTACGACTGCTCGGAAATATCAGGCGTATGTTGGTCACATTCACTTAGACCCGGCTGCAGGTCGACGAAGTCCCTGGGGACACTTCTCTTTCCGTCATGGAGCTTTACTACGGCTGAAGGAATCCTTCCGTTTTGGAAGATCCTTGAGCAATTTCGCAAGGCCGAGAAAAAAAAGGGGCAGCGCGAAGGGGAAATTTCCTTGTCGGCTTTTAGCGTAATGTAATAACGCCAGTCAGGCAGTAGTAGACACCTCTCCCGGCTGCTACAGGGAATTGTCCGAAGTTTGTTGAGGATGAGTGTCAACTACAGACTCACGTCGAATGAACAACCTCCCCCCCCCGCTAGCAACCCCTTCCCCTCATAGTTTCAACTAGTCCAGTGACACTCAACTTGACATCGCTTTTTTTTAAGTTTCGTTTAAAAATACGACACAAAAACAGACATGAAATTGTCCGTGCACTGAAGGCATTTCAAAACGTGAGAAAAACTAAATTCGCAGTTTGATGTCACTATTTCAGTTTCCTGGTGGTAATTACCAGTGATGTGTTATCTAGCGGATTCAATAGTATACAGCGTGTTAAAAAAAAAGGTTCAAATATTTAGAGGGATGTTAGTACGCGTCAAAACAAGGAAAGACTCCAATAAACATGAATCCTAAAATTAATAGCTTTTACTAGAAACATACTTTAAAATTCGTGTGTTGGTGACAAGTTAATAGGGCCATACACTTCACCCCGTAGATTAAATGGTTCTCAGAATCAAACTACTTGCCTACAATAGAATGGTTTGTTTTCAAACCTGCTATTTCATTTTCAGTTATTTTTACAGGAAGAAACTTTAAAATAAACGAGCCGAATTTTAAATACTTGTTTATTCTTGTCTTAATGATATTTTATACCATTATAAGTACTTAATGTACTATAATACTTCATAGTTTCTAGATTAAAATAAAACATAGTAGGTTTTGACCTGAAAAATAAAATAAAAAGTTTTGGAAAAAAGAATTATACTTTTAAATTTCATTTTCAGTGACAACTAGCAAAAATTGGCAAAAAATAACTTTACTACTTGATTTATAGTTAAAAATATATGCATATTACTTTATTAGTTGGGCCGTGACATCGGTATATTTGTATTAGTCTGAGGTGAACATACGACGCCCCGGACAGAATGTAGTCCGTGTTTCAAGTACAGGCAGCGGAAGCGAATTTGACACACGCCTAAGCAAGCACGTTCCGTGTTTTGTATACGATTATTGCGTGTTATAAAATCAAGACAATAAAATTAATAAGGGCTAATATCGGAAAGGACTAAAATGCTGGTGAGGTTGAGAATTCATACTTAAATTGTCACAAATGTGGCAACACATAAGTCTGAAAAGTTGTTTTTTTATATTTAGAGGTTTGCATTACAGTTTTAGGAAGCCGAAAACGTATGTGGCATACAATTTTGCTTTCTCTATATTTAACTGTTACATTAATTTATTTATCACATCTGTTCCGTACCTTACTTTTCTTGCATGTTGTTCGCCTGGTTTCGGTTCCTGCTGCAATAAACAACAACATTCATTTTCAAAGTTTCAAATGAAAATGACAGCAGAGTGTCGGATAGTATAACCTTGTATGCGGAAAAACTGCGTTCAACATCGGCTGAAACGAAGGGCGCATATGTAAAATATTTCATATCATCAACTTCATTTTTACATCACATGGTAATACAAAAAAAACGGTGGTTTCAATTCATTATGCAAAATTGCAAAATTTTATCAGACGACAAATGCGATTATTATAAACTTAATCTTAGGTGTGTCAAATTCGCTTCCGCTGCCTGTACTTGAAACGCCGACTACATTCTGACCGGCGTCTTATGTTAACCTCTGACTAATACAAATATACCGATGTCACGGCCCTAGTTATTAGGTCAAGATCGGTTTTTGAGCAAAACAGAAGTCTTTAGAATCAAACCATTCATTTTGAGGAAGTGCCTCCCTCGTTGGAGGGAAGTTTCTCAGTTAACTTTTTCCTTCCCCTCACGCGCAGGTAGGTTTCAAGAGATACCGAATGTCCTAAATGCATTAGTATAAATGTTTCTTCTAGAAAAAAAATATATTGTACTTTATATTTCGAGGAAAAAATTGATTTGTTTTGTGTTTTTATTAAATGCGCTTACATTTTAGGTACAGTTAAGGTATTTCTAATTAAATAAGAATTGCTACTGAAACTATTAAAGTTATTCATTTTAATTATACGTGATTTATTTCATTTTGCACCATCGAAAACAAGTCTCTAATCCTTTACTCATTCTGTCCGAAGTTTGGTTGAGAAATGGTTTTCCGTGCATGAAGTATGTACGCAGTTTCAGTTATCCACAGTGCATGCACGCAGTACAGGAATCTCCCTATGACTGAGAATAAAAGGAATCACCATCGAATTACACCGCTCGCATAATATACAGCCGTCGTTTATGTCGAAAATTCGGTTTTATCATGCCTCGTACAGTCTGAAACTACGATTTAAAAAATCTTGCCCAAGGAGAAACTTTTGTCTGCTCGCGGAATTTAAAAACCTATTCACTGAATCATAGATAGAGCACTAAATATCGCAAATATGATGATATTTCCCTCGCATAAATATTTGGAGTCGTTTTGGAGCTACAATTAATGAACTGGGGATAATATGTATGGATGCGGTCATAGTGGGATCAGAAAACGCTTCCCGAAATCCGCGGTATAATTAGAACAGTACACCAGCCACTCAAGTGGAAAAGCACGAAAAGAAACCTATCAGATTATCACCAAAATGGTATTCGAACCCAATAGCAACACATGCTTTAAGCATAAGTCTCGCTATCAATCCCTAGACCACACCGGTTGATCCTGATTTGCAATTAAATTTAGAATATTTTGCATTGTGCAACGTGTCAGTTGTTTTGTTATTAGCAAACTTAGTATTTGTTTTTATTTCATACAGTCCATCATATATATGATACGGAAAAGTAACTATTACGTACTCTGAGAGACGAAGCAGAAGGAAATGAAATTGAGATAAGAAAATAAGAGTCGAAAATGCGTAATTACTTCCCGTGGAATCTATTTTTTTTTATGTTTTAACGCCTGACAGTCAGGCAACCGTTCATCGTTAGTGCGGTTTGGGTTTCTCCCTAGATCATATATGTAACAGATAGGTCATCGCTATGTTAAAATCGTTTGCACTTTGAAGAGAACAACCGCCAGGATCGCCTCCCGTCTTCCGTAAACGAACACGAGATGGCAGCACATGGGAATTATGACGTGACTCCTTATGTAACAACTAGATGGCAGCGTAGTAAACCTGACAAAAGTTGTTAACGTCAAAGCCTATAAGGCAGACCTATCTGAGGTATATATGATATAGGGTTTCTCCAATGCAGAAATTATACCTATATTTTGTTTGCAACACACCGCTTAGCCTCTCTAACCAGACAGTTTTAATTGTTCCTATTTACATTTCAAGTACAACGCGTGTTTTTCATGGTATTCAGGAAGATTGTTCCCTCCATATCACTTTGGCTTTCGTCGAAATCATTCTGCCAATCATCAAGTCCTTCACATCACTGAGTCGCATTTCTTGACGTCACTCAAGCATTTGATCGAGTTTAGCATAAAGATCGGTCCAAATTGTACAGGTGCGGCGTTCCTGACTACGTATGCATCATATTCGCTAGTTTCTGATCGAATCGCACATCCTAAGTCAGAGTGGGTTGTACTCACTCCTCTGTTAGATTCGTTAGGACTGGCGTTCCTCAAAGCTCTATCTTAGGTCCGATATTATTCAATGTAGGCTATATACTTCAGATATTCCTGCAACACCAACTGCACAAATTGCTATGTATGCAGACGATACAGCTATTTATGTAACTCATCGCAACATTAACATAGCCTCAAATCAACTTCAGGAAGCCTTAAACATCGTATGCCCGTGGCCTGAAAATTGGCGCATTGCACTGAACTACAATAAATGCGAAGCAATGATATTTACTTTGTGTCGTCCTGCTAATCCTCCATGCATAAATCTTTCAAGTGAGTGAGGCAGAAATCAAGGGCTAGAGAAGAGTGAGCAAGCAAACATTTTAGCTAGAAAGAGGTGCAAAACAAACGAGACAGAATTCAGGGAAATCTCGTAAGTGAGAGGTTTAATGAAAGATGGGTACATTAATTCGGGGTCTAATAAGACAGAGGGACAAAAAACCGGAAATACCGAGAATGACACTGAATGGTGAATTATATCAATAAGAAAGACTGTAATTAAGAATGTGGAAATGCGGAAGTATGATTAAATATTAGTGGGCGAGCCACATAACATGATTAAACGTATGACTTAATACCTGGGTGACTGTATTACACGGTACAACTGAGTTAATTAGATGAGAGGCCCGAGACTCAATAACGTAATGGTTGAAAGATTCAACAGATTTAACTTCTAAACAGTCAGCCTACATTTTGACAGCCAGCGTTACTGATTAATTAAGCTCTTGTTTTGATCCCTTTGACCATTCCTGGTCTCACTACGCAAATAAATTCATGATGTCTCTGGTGTATAATGTATGAAGTCTGGTCAGGGATTACTGTAAATCACTCAAACTCAGAGGAAGTGTGGCATATTAAACATATGAACCTCTGCACTCTAGGGAGGATACAGAGGAACCAGTCTCGAGCAGTTCTGTCTGAATTAAACTGTAATCGAAAAAGAGCGTTTAGAGAAATTAATTGTTATAATTTATCCATCACTATAGTCATAAACTTCACAACAATAGTTATCACCATTTCCTTCGTCAATCATCATCGTCGTTTTAATCATAAGCCGCAAAACATCAGTCTTCGGTGTGATGCACCGTAACTTTCCATTGAATCTCGTCCATTAACTTCCCTAGAGTGAAGACATGAGCATTAATAAAATTTCTATTATTATGTTTTAGTATATGACAAAGTATATGATTACATCTCGTGACGAGAATATTGTACCAAATGTAAATATAAAAATTGTAAATTTATCTTTTGAAGAGGTGGAGAAGTTCAAATATCTTGGAGCAACAGTAACAAATATAAATGACACTCAGGAGGAAATTAAATAGAGGATAAATATAGGAAATGCCTGAGAAGCTTTTATCATCCAGTCTGCTGTCAAAAAATCTGAAAGTTAGAATTTATAAAACAGTTATATTACGGTTGTTCTTTATGGTTGTGAAACATGGATTCTCACTTTGAGAGAGGAACATAGGTTAAGGGTGTTTGAGAATAAGGTTCTTAGGAAACTATTTGGGGCTAAGAGGGATGAAGTTACAGGAGAATGGAGAAAGTTATACAACACAGAACTGCACGCATTGTATTCTTCGCCTGACATAATTAGGAACATTAAATCCAGACGTTTGAGATGGGCAGGGCATGTAGCACGTAAGGACGACTCCAGAAATACATATAGAGTGTTAGTTGGGAGGTCGGAGGGAAAAAGACCTTTAGGGAGGCCGAGACGTAGATGGGAAGATAATATTAAAATGGATTTGAGGGAGTTGGGATATGATGATAGAGAATGGATTAATCTTGCTCAGGATAGGGACTAATGGCGGGTTTATGTGAGGGCGGCAATGAACCTCCGGGTTCCTTAAAAGCCAGTAAGTAAGTATATTTTGGTAGTGTGGCAATACTATTTTCTGGTTGAAACGAGTGCTTCTTCTTATCAATTCCGCAATAAATAAGGAATTCGTATATGTACTGTACATGCATATCTACAGTTCTATCAACATGAATAATTCATTGAACTATTTCAAGACTCTTTTGTGACTGGTATTGTTTTAATTATATACAGGCTGAACCGTAAGCAATGTCATTAATTTCAGAGAGGTTATTCTTTCAGATATTTCAAACAAAAAGATTCATTACAAGTTTCTCGTATTTGTTTTCTTTTCGAGATAAAATTGTTCTATATGAAACATTTCATAACTTGTTTCCGGATAGCCGTTGACAGAATTCCCAACGCTCACTCAATTTAAATTGGCTTGACTCTAATCTCCTGTTTCTTAAATACTAATAAAACTATCTATATTCCATTTTCTTTAACAACAAAAGGTTTACCTCCACCTATGAATAATTATCACTTAGTAATACATAATATTTCATGTAATGAATTAACAAATAATTATTGTAATTGCCCACATCTAACACCTTCCACAAAAGTCAAATATTTATGAATTATTATAGACCAGCATTTACGTTGGGATAAACAAATTGATTTCATGTGTACAAGTATAAGAAAGACAATTTATGAATTCATAATACTTCGACATTTTATCACTAAGGAGGTATTGAGAATAGTATTTTTAACTTTAGTACAATCATTAATACAATATGGTACAATAAATTGGGGTGGAGTAGCATAATCTGTACTTAATCCATTAATTTTATTACACAGAAGATTAATAAAAATTTGTCTGACCAAAAATTTGGATTACCCAACAAATTTAATTGATGCAGATTTTAAAGTATTAACTATTAAAGAAATTCATAAATATAGTTTACTAACTACTACCACAGAAATCAAATAAAACATAAATCTAATCGACATGAGTATCGTACTCGAAGACAAAAGTCTACTTTCCCATTAATTGAGCCTAAATGTCATACAAGTGCAGCTCTTAAAAACGGTGCTAGTTTCGGCCCAAGATTTTGTAATAAAATTACAAACCGTTTGCCAAATTTGAAATACTTCAAACCTGAAGCTTTTAAAAAAGATTTTTTTTTTAATTATTCATGATATATATTAAAAATGTGTGTTTTTTTTTACTTTTTAGTTCTGTCGACTATATTCATGTTTTTATTGAATATCACCGACTGCTGTCTGATTGTCAATTTATATTAAATGTGTTTTTCCCCTCTTTTTCTCTTTCTTCTTTTTTTGCTCTTGTGTGTTATTTATTGGTTTGAATCAAGTTACTTACCGTATTTAGAAAACTGTTTTTGTAAATTTTGTGTTATATTATTGGTTAAGACCAAACCGTACACGAGCCTGGCTCTTACGGTAGTGGCTATAAACATTTTTGTTTTATAATTTTAATTTGTACTCGATAGCTAGCTAGCTAGTTAAATAAATTAAATTTATGAGTGCAGTGTATTATGACGACAAATGATTCAAAGAATTTTAGTTTAATCCTACAAATTTCTGCGCATTTAATGGAAAAACAAAATTATTTCAATCATGTATTATCACAATCCACTGGTCTCTTAAAGTGACTGATGATATTGGGGATTCAATCAATGGATTTTGCAAAACAAGCTATGAAATTGATATTACAAGAGAAAAATTCGCTGCAGCGCCGGTGTTCGAACTCGGGTCTTTGTTTCTACGTATCAAGCGCTCTAGCCATTGAGCTACGTCGAAGTTCAATCCACAGCACCTGATTGGGAAATTATTATTATTATTTTATTATTATTATTATTATTATTATTATTATTATTATTATTATTATTAGGCAAAACTGGAAAATATTCAAAGGAAATTTATTTCATTATCTTCGTACAGATTCCTGTCTAATAACTCTGGGTATAACTATGATAAAAAATGCGAGTACTTTAAATGTCGAAGCCTGTATGCCAGACGTCATGATCTCGATTACTCATTCCTATGTAAGGTCCTTAAGGGTGACATTAATTGTCAATCTTTCTTAAATAGTGTCAGCCTTCGTATCGCTTTGAAGGTCATGAGACATCACAAACTCTTCTATATTAGAAATTCTAAATCTTCCTCGCCGGTCTCCAGATGTATTAAAAATGTTAACTTACATGTAGGCGATTTCGATGCATTCAATGTATAGAAGTATTAGAATATGACAATGTCTTTGCTAATATTATTTGCATAATCTTTATACACAAATTTGTAGTAAGAATCAACTCCTTTCCCTAATATTTGATAGTATTACTTCTTGTAAATTAATTATTGTAATCTATGTTCTTTATTTTGTTGTTAACTCAAGTATTTAATTTGTACCATAGTTGTTCATTTTAATATATTAAATTGTATCACTGTGCTGGACTTTTATTGGCCAATGGCTGTTGTCCAGCACATAAATATCAATAAATAAATAAATAAATTATTATTACTATTATTATTATTATTATTATTATTATTATTATTTATATAGAATAGGGAAATTTTCCCAAAGAAAAAGTAATAATCTACAATGAACAAGACCCACAGTAAGACAGACAGGAAAATTACAATATTCTGAGAAAACTGCAATGTATCATTTTCGCCAGCCATAAATGTTAAAGTCTTGGAATCATCATAATTTGAGACCCTTGGCAATATACTGCTCGTAGGTGTTACCCGTTCGCATTCAAATTGAGTGCCCACGGGATACATAGCAGACACATCGTGACATTTCAGTGGCTGATGTGATATGTTCCCTTTAGTTATTTAGGCAATCATTCAAAATGAAAACCATGGGCTCATAATGCTAATTCCGATGGAATTTACTGACGGACGTGTTAAGTAATCGTTTCAAATATATATGGGACGTGTTGGCTTTTAATTAATAATATAATGGGAGAGCGGGAGCTTGAAGAGCTGCATGTGCCAAGAGATGGGCTTCGCGCTTTGTATCAAATGGAAAAAGAGGGACGACGAATCCCAACTCCACAGACCGAAACTAATATTTATACACACTACCCGTCTACTCCCATTAAATAATCCCAGAAAGCTTAAAAGCGCTGGGTGTAATTACGTTCTAGTAATCGCCTGTACCAATCGACTTAACACAGTTCGAACGCTGAACCAATGGATGGTCAATATGTTAAAATAATGGCATTGTTCTGTATCCTCCCGGCATTCTTATTGCATGAACAGCGAAGCTCTGGGAACATTTCGAAACTGCGACTGAACTAACATAGGTAATGCAGGCCTATATGGCACAGGCGTGATATGGTTCAGAAAGCGATACTGCTCCTGGGTTCGAATTATACAGGGTGATTCACGAGGAAAGGTAAAAAATTTAGGATATAATATGTTAGGCCATCTTGAGTGAAAAAGTTCATATGAACATAGGTCCGTTTTCGAACGATGGCGGAGCTAGATACATTTTTTTTTGGTAAAACGTCTCGCCCCAATGTGAATCAGACGTTACCATACGCTGGTGACTTGAGAACTTGAGACAAGGTCACCGACCGCAATGAATGATGTAACATTGGAATCTGCATTCAGCGTATTCCGAATCTCACCAGACCGGTGGACAACAATGACGTCACGCTGCAGCGGAATAGGAACAAAACTGCTGGAAGGATCGATGGATGTCATGGCGACTGTGTAAGTTGTTATCTCTGCTATGCTAGCAAAATTTTGTGAAATTTCCGTACTGCCATCTCGTTCAAAGAAAAGAGATCATAAACAACTTATTTCTTGAACCGGTAGTAATAACTGGTATGTTGACATGTTTGCTCATAAGCCATTAACATATTGTTTTTACGTTGTGCTCATTACAAACAATACAGCAGAACTAAAATAGTACACACCGCCATGACACTACAGTGCTAATTCCCGCCCTATACAAGAACCAATCAGATTCACTGATGGCAGCTGATGGAGACTGCCACCACCTCTGCAAGCTGATAGCACCGGTGCGACACCGGTGGAGCATCAATGACGTCATCGGTGGAATTCGGAACACCGTGATGCCATCGGATTGCTCGCCGGTGAGATTCGGAATACGCTCATTGTGAGCGATGTAGATAAGAGAAAGAAACCGGGTCGTGGGGCATTACAAATGTCCATTCGCCTGCCCTTGTCTATTGTAATGACACACAACCCGCAGATAACACAAATAGCCTACACTATCATCAATTCACAGCAGTTCAGTCAGCTACCTACAGTACAGTAGTTATGCAGGTACAGTTATAGGAAGTGTTAAGTTGTGTTTTTCAAGATGCCTTATAAATTTTCGATTACAGAATACGCCTATATTATGTAAGTTTATGGTTTCTGCGTTGGAAGTACCGTGCGTGTCGTCGCTGAATATGAACGACGCTTTCCGAACAGAAGGGTACCATATCGAAGAGTACTTACTGTCTACGGGGTTGGATGAAAGACTTGGTATAGCAAAGGAAGGGGAAAACGAGATAGGTGCTAATCGACCGTATTTTGGATGCGGCATAAAGAACAGCCACTTGCAACTCTCCCGAGCGATGAGCGCGATTCACGCCTGAGCGCAACAGTGCATTGGAGCAGAAGGAGGTACCTTTGAAAATGTGCGAAAACATCGACTTCGACATCTAGAATATTAGATAAGTATGCATACGTGAATATAAACTTTAAATTTGTCCGTTATCTGTCTCTAAGTGCGAGTTAGTACAATGGAATCTCAGAATTTTTTTTGAAATCAAAGAGCCATATCTCCGTAAACGTTCGAAAACAGACGTATATTCATAGGAACTTTTTGACTCAGAATGACTTGAGAATTCACATCATAAATTTTTTACTTTTCCTCGTGAATCACCCTGTATGATTAATAAATGAGGGGAATATAAAGAAAGAATTAGTTGATTTTAGCAGATACTAATTCTAAAGTACAACTACTGACCTGTGATATTAATTTAAAAATGAATCAAATTCTCTGTAATGGCATTACAATTTCAAACAACTCATTGACGTCATATTTATGTGTGATCGATTCCATTATCAATTCATTGTTTCTCGAGACTAGGCTTCATGAAAGCGGAAGCAATTTATAAAGTAATTAACGAGAAGGCTTCGACTTGTTAAATTTGAATTAGGAGAGTATGACAAAAATGAAAATATTCGTATATCAAAATGTAATTTCAAGTCCCAATCATCTCTACAATACAAATCATACTCACAATAACAGACACGAACAGCATGAATGTGTCGGGTAATTATAGGGATTTCATGAATTCCCCGTCACTTATTCGTTAAGCAAAGCCTTAGTTGAAATACTGTTAAAAAGCAACTACTTTGCAAGACTCAGATTTTCCGTTTTTGTGTTAATATTTCTACACATAAGAGCCATGTTTGGTTTGGGGTAAACATTTTGAAGAATAATTCCTGTAATTTCGATGTTCTTATCACTTTTTATCACCAATCACAGCTTATACAGAGTGTTAAACAAAAGTATCCAATATTTTAGGAGGTGCTAATATGCATCAAAACAAGAAAATGTCTAATAAACATGGTTCCTACAACACATATTTCTGAGATCTGAACACTTGTTCATAGGAGGTGCTCAATGTGACGTCCATTCATGCCAATGGATTCCTCTGCCCGGCGCAAGGAATCATGCACTCTTTGAAATTTACCATAACCAAAAGTGTAGGGGTTTTAGGTTTGGGGAACGAGCAGGCCAAGGTGTGGGGCCTCTCCGATCAATCCAGCGGTCCTGAAATGTCAGCGTCAGGTGTTCACGCACATTGCGGAGAAAATGTGCTGGTGTGCCATCGTGCATGAACCACATCTGTAGTCTTTGCTGACATGGCACATACTCAGCAAGGTAGGCAATACGTTAATAAGAAAGTCCTGATAACGAGCCCCAGCTAATCTCTGTGGTAGCGCATATGGCCCTATTAATCTATCACCAAGAACGCCTGCCCATACGTTGATTGAGAATCGGTGCTTATGCCTTGTTTCTCCAACTGCGTGGAAATTTTCATCAGCCCATACATGCTGACTGCAAAAATCCACAACACCATCTCTACTGAACCCCGCTCATATCCGCAACCAAACTTTTATTTTCAGTATTCCTTGCGACGTATCAGTATTCCGTGCCAGGGGTATCAACTACGGTATGATTATCTGGTATTCTGCTCTATTGTAGGGCAGAAAAATGCATTGCCATAAATGAACGTCACATCGAGCACCATCTACGAACATGTTTTCAGATCTCAGAAAGTATGTTTTGTAGGACCCATATTTATTTGACATTATTTTCTTGTTTTGATACATACTATCGCCTCCTAAATATTCGATACTTTTTAACACTCTGTACATACTTACAGAAGCCAAATTGAAACTGTTTGCCTACAGTAACCAGAGTTCAGAATATCGGATTATGAGATACAGTCTAAATAAATGGACTCATGTTGTTAAAACAAATGCCGATATTTTGAATTCGGTCCCGTGTTTCGGAATTAATGAAATTAAATCGAAGCCTGTCTGTTAATTTGGATTACTGAGTACGCATGAATAAACTGAACATTACAATCAGCGAGTTCTATATCTGCTTATTAGGTGTTTTGAGTATTAACTAATTTAGAGTACATTAGCAAATACAGGAGACAAATGCAATACTGCTGTAATAATAAACCATTCATTTGCTACATCCATGTTGAAAGCACCCATATTTAAATATTTTTTTCCTGTTAGTGAGAAGAGAACAAAGCACGACCTCGTGTTTTGCAGCCACATCGTAAATTGCGTTCAGAAACATAAGGGAATTTTCCTGTAAATCAATTACTTTAATCCTTTCCAATTGTCGGTGATGAACAATGAAACATTGTTTTATGAGAAGTCGATTAGAACATAAATGTATGGAACTAATGAGAAGGGAAACTCATTTCGTGTTATTGTTACGTAAAATTAAGTGAAATGTGAAATTATCTGCTTTTTGGAAAATCATGAATCAACAATCAAATTCTAGAGCAGAGGTGGACAAATTTCACCATGTGCTAATTACAAAAAGCGACACATACTACAAGCAGGGTGAAATATTTTGAAGGGTAACATAGGGTACGGGAAAGAGGAAGCACCTACTCGATACAGCGTGAAAGGGGATCGATGCAAAACAATTTTATTACACTTCTCCTTCGATCACGCACCGTTAAGGAGGAAACAAAATAATATTTTCCAATGATTGCAGCACTCTATTGCGGTAATGGTCAGACAGAAATGGCTGATTACTTTACAAGCACATAGATAAAAATAATCTGAACGTTAATGTCTTGAATCTTTTTTTTTTTTCATATCAGACCGTTTAGCCATGAATTTAAATTGAATAATTGCGAAAACCGTTAAAATAAACCTTTCAACGCGATGTGGACAACATATAGGCCTACATATGCTTCCACATATTTCAGTTCAGTCTTGGTTATTGCGATATATACTGTATCTAGTTCTTATTTGTGACTATTTGTCTTCTGCTAGTTCAATCTTTTTGCTGATCGTTCATGATAAAATTGTCGTCAAACTTAATGCTTCACAAAACTTGCCAATACTATTACTTACAATTCTTTACAAGTCTATGATTGTGTTGAAAATAAGTAACATGCTCTTATCGCTCAAAGACTTGGCAATTTTTTTGAAGGAATTGACCGATGGAATTATAAAATATTGTGGCGTCAAAAACCACAAAAACATTGTGGCCTGGCCCAGAGAAAATGTTGGGAATTACTCATGTATTACGTTCGGTTTATTTGGCTATAGTTGAATCTGTTATCCAATATGGTATAACTGGATGGGGAGGCATTACAAAAACTGCTCTTTTTCCTCTAATTATGTTGCAAAAACGTATAATCAAAATTTGTTTGAAAAGGCGACTGGATTATCCAACAAATTTGATCCATTCCCAATTGAATGTTTTTAGAATTGACCAAATTTATAAATACACTTTAATGAAATTCTATCATAAAAATAGAATGAAATTTGTAGCTCAGCCACATGCTCATAATACAAGACGAAATGAAATTCTTAAATTAGTTGAACCTAAATATTTCACATCTGCAGCTTTACTACACAGTACAAATTATGGTCCACGTCTATATAATTCGATAATAAAATATCATCCAGAATTGACTACTTTAAGCAATGAAATTTTCAGATCCAGAATTAAAAAAATTATATGATGTACCATGTATTGTAAAACAAGTTTATTTCTATCCTAAGTGTATTTTTCTATTTTATCTTGGTTACCATTTCAACATGACCTGCACTAATTATACTACTAATAATAATTTCATATTAATCCAACAATCTCAACATCGTCTCTTTTTTCACTCAGTTATTACTAGTATTATTATTTACTAATTTTATTATCATCTTTATGTGATGGAGTAACGGTCAGCGCGTCTGGCTGCGAAACCAGGTGGCCCGGGTTCGAATCCCTGTCGGGGCAAGTTACCAGGTTGAGGTTTTTTCCGGGGTTTTCCCTCAATCCAATACGAGCAAATGCTGGGTAACTTTCGGTGCTGGACCCCGGACTCATTTCACCGGCATTATCACCTTCATATCATTCAGACGCTAAATAACCTAGATGTTGATACAGCGTCGTAAAATAACCCAATAATAATAATAATCTTTATGTGAGCTTTTTTCTTAAGTATTTTGTCTACAAAGTATGTATATCTATGTAACGGAACTGTCCCCGAACACGAGCTTTGCTCTTTCGGGGTATTTTAATTTAAGGTTTTTATGTATATGTTATTATTAAATAAAATCTAAATCTAAATTTAGTATCAGAAATTTCAAAAATAGCGTTAGACATTTAATTGTTAAAGATTTAATACTCGTATGTGTATGTATTTGTATGATTTAAATTCTTAAAATTGAAATTGTATTTTTAATGTTAATTTATTCTTATAATTCTTTTTCTTGACCCACTTTGTGACAAATAATTATCTTTGTTTGTGTTAAGTATGTGTTTAGATAACTCCCTGAGCACGAGTTTTTACTCCTTCAGGGAAGAATTAGGACTATTTTTGTACATGTTATTTTACTAACAATAAACCACAATAAACAACAATCCCATCATATGAATTAAACACATGTATAGAGAAAGAAAGAGAGAAAGAGAGAGAAAGAAAGAAAGAGAAAAAGAAAGAAAGAGAAAAGAAAGAAAGAAAATAAGAACGAAAAAGAGAGAGAAAAGAGAAAGAAAGAGAAAAGAGAAAGAAAGAAAGACAGACAGACAGAAAGGAAGAGAAAGAGAGAGAAAGCAAGAAAAAGGAGAGAGAGAAAGAAAGAGAGAGAGAGAGAAAACAAGAAAAGAGAGAGAAAGAGAGAGAGAAAACAAGAAAAGAGAGAGAAAGAAAGAGAGAGAGAAAGAAAGAGAGAGAGAAAAAGAAGGAGAAATAAAGAAAGAAAGAGAGAGAAAGAAAGAAAGAAACAAACAAACAAACAAACAAACAAACAAAGAAAGAAAGAAAGAAAGAAAGAAAGAAAGAAAGAAAGAAAGAAAGAAAGAAAGAAAGAAAGAAAGAAAGAAAGAAAGAAAGAAACAAGACATTAATAGTTTACGTTTTGTCGATAATACACTCTGTCTATAAACGGCGCGTCAGAGCGTTGCGCCCGAGAGTCAAGTTGCCGCTGTTTTATGGAAGTAATCTATTAACTCCGTACTTATCGTATCTAGCTACTATTATTGCTATTGCATTGTAGACACAGCGTAATGATTTTCAACTAAAATCTCACTAAAATTATATTTTTTCTGAACTTGAAATTACTTTTTTTTTTCTTTTCTAAAAAGGCATTGTTCCTAAACTTCACAATGGAACTCGGAGAAATAACTGTTTTAAACCGAGTGCGGCAACATAAATTAGCCCCTCAGAGCATTAGTCAATGTTGGAAGGGAGATAGATGCATGAACCCCGTCTGCTTCAGTCGATTGACAGGTACGCATTCAGCCGACTCTCGCGAGAGCACAAACACTGAAAGAGACATACAAGACCGCAAGCAGTACTCGACATCAAGTACGCTCTCCATATTATTCCACCTGCAGTTGGTTTATTCTCAAAAGCGTCCTTTGAGGAATTTCAAAAGCTCTCCTCTTTTGACATCTAGACTGACTTTTTCTTATTTTCTAGACTCTTCGCAAAGAGATATCATTTTTCTGATCGACACAGTTATCATCTACTTCGAATGCAGTCCCAAGATACCTGTCTTCACCACTACGGCATATCTTTCGGAAGGACTTTCTGTTCTCATCAACTTTCACCACATGTAATATATAGTAACACTTTTACTTTCTCATTCATACAACATACTGATAAGAGTATTGTGTAACCGCAAAAGTATTTTATGCTCGATCATGCCGAAATGTAGTAATTACACACATGGTAGTAGCCCCTTTAATGCACCTCATTAAAGTACACCTATTCATTATAGTTCAGTTGTTCAGCCAATGAGAAATCACCATTGTACCATTATAAAACAGCAAGTATCGATTATTCTCGGATATGCAATCGAAAGACAGTTAGCGAAACATCACTGAGGCTGGAAATCCAATACTGTCGCAGAAGGTTATGTTCTGTTACTATAATAATTAGCGTTAATTGTAAATAATAATCAAATAAATTCAATTTGTCATCTCGTTTTTCAATTCTAAATCAATTTCCAGGTTATATCAATATTAATGTTCATGTTATTCTCTAGATTATATCAAGGTCAATGACATTCGTCCCTCGAAAAAAATCAATACTTTCGCGTCTGCACATATCTCACAATTTAGAAGGTCAGTTCCGCTCTTCACTTAGATAACCATAAAATGAATAGGCCTACTTATGAATAATTTCAAGTTAGAAATATGGTCGAGCATAAAAGGTCGTATGAAACTTGCCTATAATGGTAATTAAGACGCGAGTATGAAAATTATGAAACTCCCTTGCGCTCGTTTCATAAACAAACATACTTGCGTCTTAATTGCTACCATTATAGGCTCGTTGCATAATGTACTATTTCGAAATTTTCGTTACAATGCATATTTACAAAGTCTATGCTATCGAAATACTTGGACTATTGCACCATTAAACTTCGAAACTTCGCAAAATTTAAGTTTTCAATTTTCAAAATTTGACTATTTAAAAGTCTTTCTGTTCCTACATATTTTTTTTATTGTTATTTTATTTGGTTATTTAACGATGCTGTATCAACTACGAGGTTATTTAGCGTCGATGAGATTGGTGATAGCGAGACGATATTTGGCGAGATGAGGCCGAGGATTCGCCATAGATTACCTTGTATTCACATTGCGGTTGGAGAAAACCTCGGAAAAAACCCAACCAGGTAATCAGCCCAAGCGGGGATCGAACCTGCGCCCGAACGCTACTTCAGACCGGCAGGCAAGCGCCTTAACCGACTGAGCCACACCGATGGCTACCTACATAAATTAGAGACTGCTCTGCATATTTCATTTTGCGAAGTTTATGCAACTCTATGTTGTTGACCTCCATTTACCAACCAACGAAGATATAATTATAACTGAAGCGTTTGATCCCAAAACGCGTTAAGTCCATTTTTATAAGAGGATTGCGCTAGATTTGTTAATCCACTAGTCTATGGGTTGAACGAATTTTCAAGTGACAGGCATAATAACACAAAATTTTAGGCAAGGATTGGCGTTGTTTTGGAAGAAAATAACCTGAAAATACAGAGTGATCTGTTTGGGAAGACACAAAATAAAAATGTGATCAAATGAGAACTGTTGCTATTTATTGTTAACTAATTTGTACATGCATTCTAGAAGATTTTTTTAGTAGTTTATTTTACCACGCTTTATCAACATCTAGCTTATTTAGCGTCTGAATGAGATGAAGGTGATAATGCCGGTGAAATGAGTCCGGGGTCCAACACCGAAAGTTACCCAGAATTTGCTCATATTGGGTTGAGGGAAAACCCCGGAAAAAACCTGAACCAGGTAACTTGCCCCGACCGGGAATCGAACCCGGGCCACCTGGTTTCGCGGCTAGATATGCTAACCGTTACTCCACAGGTGTGGACCATTCTAGAAGAATGGGAGTTTTTGTCCAAATAAGACTTCAATGTATTCACCTAATCTATATATATAAAATTTGAACTGGTAATGGAAATTGCGGTGAAACTGCTGAACAGATTTTAATGAATGACTCCTCATTTTGAAGCTTGGAACCCAAATATTTTCAGAAAAATAGTAGTTTTCAATGAAATGTCAATTGTCCTACATAATTTCCCTATTTTCCAAAATCCATCTTTCGTCAATTTTGAGAACTAATGGCTTTTCAGAATAAAACAAAACACACTCACACTACAATAAGAAATATGACAGGAAGGCCATGACTTGCAGGATTGCTGACATATTTAGAGCAAATCAGAGCAAATTCTGTGACATCATAATGACAACAATATGTCGATCATTACTTGTACAATTTTTATGACGTATCTATAATTGGTTATTAAAAACATTCAAGACTTATTAAAAATAATAATTTACAGATCTGATTCTGTGGTGTGTAATTTTCTGAGTACAGCTGTGTATTGGATATTGAAAACTACGAAACTTGAGGTGGTTTGATGACATTATCGCCATCAAAAGTGAAATATTATTATAGTTAATGCCATGACACGAGTATTTGTCACTAATATACATATATTAATATAGCCTATGATTATATCAAACTAAAACCTTTTGGGGTTATACAAATAAACGTAGAGAATATCTTAAATTAGATCTTCATTTCTATAATTTACTGAGTGACGGCTGTATTATGTATACGGTATATGTTACTGAAAACTATAAAACTTTCGTAAGTTAAAATTATTGTTATTAAAAATGAAATAATTTTATAGTTATTAATCAAGTGGTATGAGTCTTTTTCATATAATGTATGTATTTAATGGCGGTGTGGTGTGGATATTTATATGCGTGATTCCCTTCAGTATTATCTGGAGAGAGCCCAAAAATTATAGTTTCTAAGGAAAGACCAAAAGGTATTACTTACTGATAAAATAAGAGGCCTACAAGATTTTGTAGTCTCCCGATCATTTCAGCAAGATCTCTTAGCAGGATAAAATGATTCTACCCTCTATATTTCAAGGGAGTTCACGAAACATGCAGCAGCTACACAAGCTGCTATGTCTATTGTTCGAAGGCATGGCAAATCTGACTTTTTCTTAACTTTCACCTACAAATCACAATAACCTGAAATAGCTACTACCGCTTTACTCCCACATGAAAAATCCACTGATCGTCCTGACACTGTTACTTGCGTTTTCGCTTTTAAACTCAAAAACTGAAGATGGAAGGTTCAAGAAAAAGTGCTTAGCATAAAAACCCATTCAGAGAGAGTATGTTTCATTATTATGGAAGCAAATAACTTTTAAAATGACTCGTAGGCCTATTCTTCATTGAAAATATATCTGAAAAATTTTTATTTGAACTTATAATGAATTTAGTTTGCAGCATTTGCTGCACAAACCACTAGTATTAATATAATTCTAATATCATAATAACTATATGGCGAAAAACATGGGCTAGTGTACAATAATTAATAAAATTTAATTGAAGAAGATAAACAAAATAAACACAATTTGGGAAGAAAAATAAAAAAGAAAAAAAAATTGTATTATATGTTTAGTTTCTCTCTTAAAAATTTTATTATTGAAACTTGTTAACTCAGAGTTATTTCAACAACGTTTTGATGACTTAATTAACACAAAAATAGTCACAAAAATTTTTCTTTCCATATTTGTTTTAAGTTAAATGTTATTTTCAGTGATCGTGCTTCATTTAATTTAGGATATTCCCTATTATTATTATTATTATTATTATTATTATTATTATTATTATTATATTATTATTATTGAGTGTAATTAGTTACCACTGCCACCGGGTATATACCCATTGCAGTGCGAATACATACATACATACATACATATTTATTTATTTACAAATATAAGGATTGACATATCTGAACTTTTTGTCTAAGATTTTTTAAATAAAAATGCCGCCCTAAATAAGGATTCGAATAGATCGCCCTACTAATCAATTCATAAAGAATAATCATGAAAACCAATTGTGTGACAATTTGAAAGGAAAAAGAAAACATTAAGATAAATGATATGAAAACATAGGAAATCATTTACAATAAAAGTTTGTTGGGTACAAATGATTACTAATTATAGCTAAGGATGATTTTAACACACGAGAACCTATGAATCGTTGAATCAGAAATTTTAAATTGTTTAAGTTGATTTAAAGTTTCTCGTGGGATCGTGCCACGGGCACCGAATGTGAGCCCAAAAACTATCCAATGTGTGATGTGGTATTGTGCTCCAAGATGCTGACAACAAGGCTCATATATGACTTGTTTTTCACGACACACCTCTTGTGGCTGTTACTCGTGCATCTCAAAAGGGATTGTGGGATCAAGAATGACACCCTTATCCTTCTACCGATCAATTATGATATCAGCAGTCTAGTAGAGCCATCAGAAGAGAGGCAACCAATTCTAATTGCAATTATGCTTTACTTCTGAAACATTCTATGGATACTACGTAGCACTATTTTCTAATAGATAATACCGTAATTTCCCATAACTATGGTCCAGGCACCCAACTATGGTCCAAAACGCATTATGTACTACTTAGTCCCCCAAGAGTTCGGTGTTTGCCATTTAAGGCGCCACTGTGATGGAATTATGTTCCCCATAGATGCTTCTATCTACCATTACACGTGGCAATGATATGGATGCTTAACAAGGTCAGTGTGTATCGTTCTATTGAATGTGTGAAGACAAGAAATCATTCAGTTTGTGATATTCTGTTTTATTAAACTCTTCTCTGTAGAATTGGTACGTTATAAATATATGATTTTTTGTACAATTAAACTTGGCTATATTATAGTGTTTACTTGCACGTAATAATTAGACTGGCAGAGGTTAAGGACTCTGCGTGAAAAATGTTTAACCTCAAGGCTACAAGTCAGTCCTCAACTATGTACCACAATTTTTTGTGGACCATTGTTGTATTTCATTTTGAAATATTTGTTTTAATGAAATGTGAACAATTTGATTTTTTACTTCTGTAAATACGGTATCTCAGTATATTCTAAAACACCATTTAACATTGTAGTCCAGTAAATAAAGAAACAGGCTGTTCCAGCATCAATGGTACTAGCACGGATAATGGTCCGGTAAAACGAAAACTTCAGGGTAGAAGGATCACAACCGTCCCTGTAAGTGACTATGAGAGCGATGAAATTGAATTAGATACAGATTATGATGTTTCCGGTGTACTCTCCATATTTACAAACAGTGAGTCAGATGTGGAAAAGAAGACGAAATCTGTTAAAATAATGCTAAAGGCACATAGTTATATGGTGCCGGTAGTTACTTATGAGGAAGAATTGTGGCCATGGAAAGTTTTGGAAGTGAAGAACAATGGAGTTATTGTTTCATGTATAGTAAGAAGCGGCAATTACTGAGGGGAGGCAATATCCGCTATTAGTAACATCTGGGTGGCCACAAAATCAGTTGAATATTTGGAAGAAAATTGAAACAATTTGTAAGTTTTTACACCTTTTAATTATATCCATTGTTTGGCGTTGAAAATAATAGCGCAAGTGATAATAAAAAGGAGTTTTTTTTTTCTGGGAAGCAATGTTTTCTTCATTTCACAATGGGTTTTCTGATTCTCACCTCAAAAAAAAAATTATAAACTTTAGGTGGCCCGGTATTTTTGCCGGTGAGTGTAGTTGTTCATTATTGCAGGAAAATGACTTTCAGATTTCACTTGTTTATTGTGTGTTTATGCAATATGTACTAATAAAAAGAATCCATGTACTTTTCATTTATTTTTAATATTTCTGTGCTAGATTATGTTTCTGCTCTTAAATTATAAACTCAATTTATTGATTTCCGAATAATTACAGATCCAGTTATAGCCCATTCATGTTTTCAAGCATGAATATATGTGTGGACCATAGTTGGGCAACTCAGAATACAACTATGTACCAATGCTTATTATTTTTTCAACACTTGTAATTAAATATTTTCAAACATATATGTCAATTTTTATTTAATATACACTTACAAGAGTCCGAAGCCAAAATTTCACTTAATCTGGATGAATAGTATTGAATATACAAAGAAAAATGTGACAAATGTGGACCATAGTTAGGGGAAACTACGGTACTGATTTTTGTATAAGATTTCGAAAATGGGTAAATATTTTCTGAAAGACAGTCGGAAGATAAGATGAGTGATGCAATAGTTTAGTGGCACAGTGAAATCAACGAAGACATCTTCTAGTACAAAGCGAAGGAAGTTTCGACTTTTTATTGTTCGTGACGGCAACGGGTTTGTAGTACCGATGCAAGACACAATCTGATAACGTTTACATCGTCCACTAGACACTCCAACCAGTGATCGATAAGAAGTGAAAGGGTGGGCAGTAAACTCGAGTCAGAACATTCTGTTACACCACCCCATTGCCCTGTGTTCTCTTCTTTGGGATTAATGGAAGTGATGTTGCAACAGAATAATCCGAAGTCCTGTCCGACCAAATTTAAGCGCCTTTCCGGTTACGTGGTTCCAGGAAAGAGGCTCTGGTAATAGTGTTTGCTGTATAAACAAAAGAATAATGCACTCTTTTTGTACGAACTTCTCAATCGCCATTCAGGCACTCAGATGTTCCAGCTTTTATGGAAGTGAATTCATCACTTATCGTGCACAGATTATTGATACCGATTCATATGAGTTAATTTTAAACTGCAATGACTTTTTCAAGTAAACATTTGCTCTGTCGATATAGAAGAAAGCCGATGTTTACC